>NC_142795.1:82598397-82622743 GCF_049724085.1 Artemia sp. Qi Xiang Cuo | reverse complement strand
TGCTCTAAGGATCGTCTTCTTTCCTTTGTAGAAAAGGAAGCTCACAGTATTGCAACCAGTGAAACAGACCAAAAAACGCAATTAAATTCACTAGAGATGGTAGGAGTCTATTTACAATTTCAGTGATTAAAAATGACTTTGCCCGCAAGCGAACCGAAACATTAGGGGTGGCATGGCTTTGCTTTTCAATCGTCTTAAGAGACTAAAGCAAAATGATCACAATGTTGGTGTCATGTGCTTCCACAATTACATCCGTGTACTCCTTCCTGGCAGAAACCTGTGTGAAGAGCGACACGGGTATCCGCTTCTTCATATATGCTGCTCAGTTCATTGGCAAATCTCTCGTAGTTTAGTCTGATTACATGGAAGCAGCTGAACTGTTACTACTCCAAATCTATCCTCAAATCCTCCTGATAGGTACACTGGACAATCAAGGACTTTGCGGTCGTTTCCTGTCCAAAGGTCAAACGTGCAGTCTGTAAGCTTTGCTTTACTTTTGTTATCGAACAGAAAAAAGTCTCAGCTGTTGAGAACCATATTCGGGCAAAATGAAAAGGATTTTCCAGGCCTGTTTCCACGCCGTTCATGGCAACCACTACTGTCTTACAAAGAAACAACTTCATAGCCCTCAATGTCTTTAAATAGTCCATCATAACGGTCTGCTACAACATACAGATACAACATGCAACATACAGCGACGAGAGGGAGAGAGTTGCTTGTTCGGGAAGTTTCCCTAGCAGATTCGTAAAAGTG
This sequence comes from Artemia sp. Qi Xiang Cuo, assembly GCF_049724085.1. Taxonomy (NCBI): domain Eukaryota; kingdom Metazoa; phylum Arthropoda; class Branchiopoda; order Anostraca; family Artemiidae; genus Artemia; species Artemia sp. Qi Xiang Cuo. The sequence continues at coordinate 82,621,990 of NC_142795.1, read as the reverse complement.
GGCGAAAACCCTCAATGTCTTTAAATAGTCCATCATAACGGTCTACTACAACATAAAGATACAACATGCAACATACAGCGGAGAGAGAGAGAGGGAGAGAGTTGCTTCTTTGGGAAGTCCCTAGGAGATTCGTAAAAGTTCTTTTAACAAAGTCTAATAAAATTTCACCCCTCCTAGGAGGTCGGCCTCTTATAAAGGGCATACAATCAACAACAATAACTGCCACACTTGCTGGTTCTTGGAAACTCGGTACTTCAGCTGACCACTTTTCGATAGTAAGAGGGTTTTTCAGAAACTCTAATAAAGCACAACTACTGTCAGTTCTCATGACAGTGCTTCCACTTTGCGTAACCTTAAACGGTGCCGGTGGATATGGAATAAGTTCATGATTTAATATTTTATGAAATATATCGGTGGGTGAGCCCTGGTCACTATGAAAAGCGACCATATTTCGTTTGAACACATCTGCTACAGAGTCCTGGGGCGGCCTAGACTCCAAATTCCGAGACAGCTAAAAATTAAAACAAAGCTAGTTTGTTTTTAAACTCTGGAAACTGAAAATTCCAGAATTTTCGAAATTATTTTAAATGATTTTTGTATTCAGATAGAGGATTAGATTTCGAATCACATGGCCTGTTTATTTCATATTCATCTCATTATGACCTGAATGGATGCAATCCATGCAGTACATAGAAAAATCTTTTCCAGTGAAATTCATGACCAACTTTGTATCAGTGCTGATGCCTCGCAAGCAAGTGCCAAAAATACAGTTATTGGTTTTCCAATCAAAATGTTTTGGACATGGATGAAAAGAGCAAAAACAAACTGATATGACATGGGCCTTAAACCCAGAGAACTCTAATATCAGCTTCAGAGGAATACCCTTTCACTCAAGACTTGTTGGTTAATAGAGAAGTTACCCAATGAGACAAAGTGACGACACACAAAAAGACCTTACTGACAAATAACATCACATGACTATGCAACCTCATTTGAATTAACCAAAAACTATCGCCAGGAACATCTTTCTCCACTTTTGTTGTCTTGATTTGGTCTTGATGCTAAAACAACAGCCGTCAAAGCAACAACAATCTTGTTTTTTTCTTGTAAAAGACACAGGAAAATGACGTTTGAAACCGGCGTTTTCGGTTTTTGCTCGCTAGATAGCATATTTCAGGAAATCTGAAGTTCAGATTCAATTTTAATAGAGTTCCCCCTTGTTTTAAAATGCCGTTTTTAGTTTTGGTATCAGCGTTTCTAGACTATCTTTTGGTATATGTTTCATAATAACCCCATTCCGTCATACTTACTTCTTGAAATAAGCGAGATAGCCAAGCATGGCGCACAGATTTAGACTTAGGTCTTCCCACGCCGGCTGGTGCATAAGACGACAACGGTGCCTCTCTATGACGACCTCTCTTGTGCTTTGACCAAAGTTCTTCGAGCGATGATTTCAAAAGTGCATCCTTCTCAAGGCATTTTCCTAGTGTTGTCTTCTGTCGCCCGCATCTTCTGATGCCAGAAGAAATCGAACACCACAGATAGTAGGGTAGGGGGCCTTCGCCCATCTGCACCATATGACCCTAATATTGCCATCGGTTGGTCACAGTTGTATCAATCACGAGCGGCTGCTTTGTCTTTTCACGGATTGAGGTGTTAGTGAGCTTATCAGTCCACTGGATACCAAGGATACGCCACAGACAGATGTTCTCAAAACCCTGGATTCACTTTTCCAGCTGCTTAGTTAACCACTATAAGGCAACACGACTATAAGGCAACGACTATAAGGTGCCCTAACTATAAGGCAAAACAACTATGCAACAAGTATTACCGACTGAAAATGAAAAGATAACAATGAAACTATAAAGAAAACTCTGGACTCCTGATCAAACAAAATCGTCAAAACAAAATCAATCACTCGAAACACACAGGATGGATTTCATCAATTCAGAAAACTTATATCAAGGAAAAGCTTGCCATGAGAGAAATTTTAGATGAGGTAATTATTTGATTCTCTAATCAGTAATTTTTTTACAGAGAGAAAGATTTATTGACAAAACATAAACAAAAATTATTGCTACTTCCACTAAAAAGCAAAGCTTTTCCGTGGGGGAAGTAGAGAAAATGAAATCCTTAAAACAAGGCCACTGACAACACGAATACCATTATACTAAGAAATAAATACAAAATACGATCATATATTATAGTTTTCATCCGGAAACATCATATCAACAAAACCTCCGCAATAAATAAATCAATCAATCGAAACTTATATTCAGTAAAAAGCAGCTCATTAATATTTTTTCTAAATACATTGGGGTTTCCATAATCTTAATATCACTAGTTAAACTATTCCATTTCCGTATACCTCTATAGAAAACACAAAAACATGAACGCGAAGACATCCCTCTAGGCACATTGAAGTTAAAACTACCCCTTGTATCGTGAGGATGAACAATTGACCTAATGGACACAAAACAACGAGCAAATGGAAGCAAAACAACGAGGCTGAATATCCTGCTGCAGTCCAAAAATAAGAACAATACGTAGAATTTACGATGGCAAAATTTTCAAAGTTGGGTAAATTTCTCGTTTGGTAAAATCTTTACTGCATGATTTTGTAGAAATCGTATTGGTTTTAGGGTTGAAGGAAAAGTAGAGAGGCAAATAGTCGAACAACAAAGTATGTACGGGTATATTAAAGAAAAATAAAGATGGCGAAGGACAGATTTAGGAAAACAATGTTGGAATATCTTCATTATACCTAGTTTTCTTCCCAGAATTCTATTAGTTAAAGTTACATGTTGGTTAAAAGATGAAGATTTATCTATTACAGTCCTACAGCATTTCAAAGACGCTCTCCGTTTTATAACGCCATTAGACTTATCTAGTTACTTGATCCATGTGTAAAAGTCAGGTTATTGCGATAAAATAATAAAGTTAGACTTAGCAATGTTAATCCTTAATTTAATTACCCTCAGCCATGCTATAATGCTACTAACTGATTCCTTCATGGAAATCTACAGCAGCTCCGCTGTTTTAGCTATGCTAATGGCTGTTGTTTCATCAGCAAAAAGTGATACTGTTTTATCAATCAGGTTTACCGTGTTCATTTATTCTGTAGCAAAAATTATTTAGACAATTTGGTAGATAATAGGTGTCAAGAAAAATATAGAACGAAGAACTGATCCTTGCGGAACACCTATTTCAATGCGTTTTTTTCCTGAGGAAGAATCATTTAGTTGGATATACTGATAACGATTACTTAAAAAACTTCTTAGACCAATTTAAGATTTTCTACTCAAACCATACACCACAGAAGCATCAGTTTAGGTTTCAAACTGGAAACATTTCTGTGTCAAATTCTGATAAATAATCATATCTGATTGTCTCTGTGAAATGTGTCCTTCCTCAGTTGTATAGGTAGAAACGGACTCTTTATTATATTCCTCTGATGGATCATACCCCTGTTATTTTCCAGCTGTTAAATTTAGAAACTTTTATTGATATAAATATTTAATTCTTTTCTTTTGGGTTTTGTCTGAAATCTAACCCTGGCTATGTAGGGTAGATTCAATGTCTAAGACAGGAGACAGTTTGATTGTTTGACGTCATGAGTTGCCCTGAAGGTGAAATTTATCCCGATGTAGAATCGATTGGATTACCGGAAATGGACAACACTGCCAATTTATTAGCCACCCTTAATGATGCTTTAGGTAAAATAAAAAGAAAATGCCTGGTGAAAATTGAACACTACTCAAATCTGCGACCGCCTACAATTCTTGTGTCGCTCAATCAGTGAAGAAAATGTTAATTTGCTAAGGAGAGAGAATGAATTCTTGAAAAGAATAGATTCCCTTCAAATGGAAATAACCCAGAAATCCCAGACCCCTGTGACTGTCCAACCTAACAACCTAATGAAATCTTATTCTAGTGCTGTCAAGGGCAATGAAACGAATTGCCTTATTTTAGAGCCCAGTGTAAAAGTCCATAATGCTGAAAATAGGGCTTGGTATAAACCACGACAAATAGTAAATTCTGTAGTGCATAACATAACTAAAGTCAGGAGGGAGGATTCGAAAAAAATTTTACTAAGAATATTAGATCAGTCCGAAACGGTACAATAATCCTGGAAACAGGATCTCGGTGAGACCTCGAAACTGTAATGTTGGTCTTTTCCAGTAAATCTGAGACCACAAAATATACTCTTAAAGAACTAAAAAAAAGATTACCTGGATGATTTTACACGACCTTCCTGATCTTGGTGAAGTCAAGATTACGTTAATCATATCATGAAATCAAACCGAGCAGTTGCATATCTAATCAAAAGTAGCGAAACGTTAAATATAGTTACCGCTTTTAAGAAAAGGCAGTCTCAGTGAAATATTGGAAATTAGTCAAAAGGTTCGGTCTCAAATTTTGAATCAACGCGGTATAAAAATAGACTTTTTGATGACTATATTAACTTGACTCGTTGTACAAAGTGTTGTATGTATGATCATACAACATCCAAGTGTACGGGATCTCAAGCTTGTTCCTGGTGTATGGGAAACCATATTTATGAAAATTGCCTCAAACATTATTCCAGCCGTCCGTCTTGTGTGTTTTGTTGTAAAAAGAATACTAAATGCGAGTCGAATACCTCCTTTGAACTTTCAAAATGCCCTGTCGGTCGTCAAATAAAAGAGAAGCTACCTGAAAATATACTCTTCTCTAAAGTTATGGCCAATGTTCAAGCGTCTAACTTTAAAATTCCTGCAAATTAATCTCCAACATTCTTTTGTGGTATTCTCACAGTTACAGAAATCTCTAGTAAAAGTAAATGAAAACTTTTTTTACTTCAATAGCCGTATACTAGCAAGTTTGAAAAAATTTCTGGTGTCATGGATGAGTTGAGAGTTTTCTCCAAGTTTGACGAAAAAAGAAATCCTACAGTGCAGCAGTACTTGTAAAAAAGTCAATCAGAATCGATTTACATTACGAACTATTACTACTAACAGCTTACCGCAGCACCAAGCCACCTGAGGCCAACACAGCTACGCGCGCTCCTCCTCCATCCCAATCAATTCAAAGCCTCCCTTTGTACACCCGTCCACGAAGTTCCCATTTCCTTTAAATCTTTCTTTATGACGTCCTCCCACCACAGACGAGGACGACCTTCTTTCTGCTTAGCCCTAGACGGTTAGCCGAAAAGAACAATCTTCGGCAATCTGGCATCTTTCATCCGTACAACGTGCACTTGTCACCTCAATATTCCTTTCATTATAGCCCTAGAGATCGGTAATGAACCACATTTTTCGTATAGCCTATTGTTTGAAATACGGTCAGTCAGCCGAGTACCCAAAACAATCCTTAAGCAATTTCTCTGGAAAACATCTAGCAAATCTTAAATTCGCTTTTCTGAGCGCCCATGCTTCAGAGTCTTATTTGACCACTGTCAGCACTGTAGCTTCTAATATTCTAATCTCATTTTCAGACTTATCTTCCTATTCTTCCAAACATTTTTTTAACTGTAAAAAAACACCCGAAGCCTTGGCTATTTTACATTTAACATCTTCACTGCTTCCACCATCTTTACTAATAATACTATCAAGGTAAGTGAAGCTGCCCACCTGATCAATCTTTTCATTACCCAACGTCACCTTTTCATCTTCACTTATTCCTAGCTTTAGCGGCTTAGTCTTCCTAACATTAATTTACGGGTCCACTGGGGGACTCGCAGTAGAAACTTAGCATATCAAAAAAACGCACGCTTCATTCTAAGACGATAAAATTAACTAAATATTCGGTAGAACGGCACTAAATAAAGAATATATGGCAGGGCTGCACTATTATAAATCCTTGCGAGAAGGGCTCTATTCAAATGGAATTGGGAACTTATAATCGCACCATAAGAACGACTGATTTTACTCTCCATATTTTCCAACATTAGTTGCTTAGTTTTCTTAAGACTCTTACCAGTTGGGAGACCAAGATATGTCAACTTATCTCAAGGCTTTACTCCAATACCATTTAAATCTATAGATACATCATAAACTCTAGTCACACCTAACTCATTGAAAATCAAAACTTCACATTTTGCTGCGTTTAGGGAAAGCCCAATTTCACGGTAATTTTCAGGAATTTCTCGGAAACATTTTCCTAACCCGCTAGTGGTCCTATTAACATTAAGAACATCATCTGCATAACAAAGTATCGATAAATCCATCCCTTTATAAATGCAACACGATGATCTTTACTTTTAACATCAATAACAGCACTCCTATATACCCTTGTATCTTGTATTGATCCTGCCATTCGTCGGTTTTAGAGGCAACGCCATAGCGTTGCCTATAGTAAAGGTCATACGGCTCCAATGTTTTATTAATTTTTTTTCACAGAGGCACTTCATATGGAAGGGTTCGTCATAGGAACTTCAAAGGGGGCTCATTCGATTTAAAACTGAGATACCTAGTGCCCTTTTTAATAGTCGAAAGGGATTGGAGGGCAACAAACCCCTGAAGCCCATCATTCCCCCAAACACATCTAATCAAAATTTTGAGACAGCCATTTTGTTCAGCGTAGTCAATTTCCAGATAGAAAATATGTTTTTGAGGAGGACAGTCCCCCACAACCCTCAGGGCAAGGGTTTTAAGTTTTGGGCTGGGGGCATATAAGGTTTTTCTAGATGACGTTGTCGTAGAAACTTCAAAACAGGCTCATTTGATTGGAAATTCAAAGGGCTAGTGCCCTTTTAATAGTCAAAATTGATTGGAGGGCAACTAGCCCCCCACGCCCAACATTCCTCCAAAAACATCCAATCAAAACTTTTAGATAGCCATTTTGTTCAGCGTCGTTGATTTCCAGATAGCAAATATGTTTTTGAGGAGGGCACTCCCCCACAACCTTCAGGGCAAGGGGTTCAAGTTAAGCCCTAGAGGCATATAAGGTTTTTATAGAAGGCGTTGTCGTAGAAACTTCAAAGAAGGCTCATTCGATTGGAAATTCAAAGGGCTAGTGCTCTTTTTAATAGTCGAAAGGGATTGGAGTGCAACTAGCCCTGTCCCCCCCCACGCCGATAATTCACCCAAACACATCCAATCAAAATTTTGAGATAGCCATTTTGTTCAGCGTGGTTTATTTCCAGATAGAATATATGTTTTTGAGGAGGACGCTCTCTCACAACCCTCAAGGCAAGGGTTTTAAGTTATACCCTGGGAGCATATAAGATTTTTATATAAGACGTTGACTTAGAAACTTCAAAAGAGACTCATTCGAATGGAAATTCAAAGGGATAGTGTTCTTTTTAATAGTCAAAAGTGATTAAAGGGCAACTAACCCCCCTCTCACGCCCAACTTTTCCCCAAACACATCCAATCAAAATTTTGAGACAGACATTTTATTAAATGCAGTTTTAAGTTCTGGAAATTAGGTCTTTGAGGATGACAACTCCCCCACATCCATCAGGGCAAGGGTTGTAAGTTATGCCCTGGGGGCATATAAGGTATTGTATAGACAACGTTGTCATAGAAACTTCAGAAAGGGCTCATTCGATTGGAAATCCAATGGGTAGTTCCCCTTTTAATAGTCAAAAGTGATTCCAAGGCCACTGATACCAATTCTGTCTATCGTAAATAAAACGGATAATTGTACTTGCTGATTTTCATAATTCTGGGTCAACTACCAATCTTGATCACGTTCTTGTTCCTACTTCTAGTTCGGTTTCTGGTTCGATTGAAGTGGTTGCAGATTTCACGATTAGTGATCATAGACCTTAAAAGTTATCGCTCTCACTTGTTGGAATTCTTCAACAAAGAAATGAAAGAAAAAATCTACCTTGGAGAACTAAGTTGATGTGGGATCAAAATCTTGCAGAGTCTTATAGGGTCTCCGTAGATTCTGAAGGATAGATAGTTATTGTACCTGAGTATTCCAGTCTTAATCATGCAAAGTCGTCAGTCTTAGATATATATTGTAAATTTCAACAGTCGGTCCATTGCCTTAAATTTAGTTAAGATTTAGTTTTTGAGAAGAAAATATAAAAAGGAGAAACTGAGATAGCTTGTTGGTCTAATAATGCAAATTTGGGAGCGTCGACCACTCTAGCTAAGCCTAGATATCTCTATTTGAGACACATTTGTAAGCCCCCATATCACCCTGCGTTTTTTGAGATGAATGAAAGTAAGGCGGCATTCCAAAGAGAATTCCGGTAGAAGAGAACTTGTTTGAAATAATATAATAAAGCCTTTTGAAAAGTATTGCTTGGTGTTGGATTATGCAAAAAGTCGTAAAGTAATGTTGGGAGTGAAAAAATGAGTATTTTAACTTGTAAAACAGATTTAGGAGGAATATTAAGAAAAGAACTTGTTCTGAAATAATATTATAAAGCATTTTAAAAGGTATTGCTTGGTGTTGGGGTATGCAAAAAGTCGTAAAGTAATATTGGAAGTGAAAAAAGATTAGTACTTCAATTTGTAAAACAGGTTTAGGTGGAATAATAAGAAAAGAACTTGTTCTTTAATAATATAATAAAGCATTTTGAAAAGTATTGCTTGGTGTTGGGGTATGCAAAAAGTCGTAAAGTAATTTTGGGATTAAAAACAGATTATTACTTCAACTTGTAAAATAGGTTTAGGAGGAATACTAAGGAAAGAACTTGTTCTGAAATAATATTATAAAGCCTTTTGAAGAGTATTGCTTGGTGTTGGGGTATGCAAAAAGTCGTAAAGTAAAGTTGTGGGTGAAAACGATGAGTACTTTAACTTATAAAACAGGTTTAGGAGGAATATTAAGAAAAGAACTTGTTTTGAAATAATATAATAAAGCCTTTTGAAAAGTATTTGCTTGGTGTTCGGGTATGCCAAAAGTCGTAAAGTAATGTTGGGAGTAAAAAAAGATGAGTACTTTAACTTGTAAAACAAGTTTAGGAGGAATATTAAGAAAAGAACTTATTTTGAAATGATATATAAAGCCTCTTGAAATGTATTTATTTGGTGTTGGGGTATGCAAAAAAGTCGTAATATAATATTGGGAGTGGGAAAGGATGAGTACTTCAACTTATAGAAAAGGTTTAGTAGGAATATTAAGAAAAGAACTTGTTCTGAAATAATAGAATATAGCCTTTCGAAAAGTATTTGCTTGGTGTTGGGGTATGCAAAAAGTCGTAAAGTAATGTTGGGAGTGAAAAAAGATGAGTACTTCAACTTGTAAAACAGATTTAGGAGGAATATTAAGAAAAGAACTTGTTCTGAAATAATATAGTAAAGCCTTGTGAAAAGTACTGCTTGATGTTGTCGTATGCAAATAGTCGTAAAGTAATGTTGGGAGTGAAAAGAATGAGTACTTCAACTTGTATAACAGGTTTAGGAGAATTATTAAGAAAAGAACTTGTTCTGAAATACTATCCTAAAGCCTCTGGAAAATTATTGCTTGTTGTTAGGGTATGCACAAATTCGTAAAGTAAAGCTGGGGGTCAAAAGGATGAGTACTTCAACTTGTAAATCGGGTTTAAGAGGACTATTAAGAAAAGAACTTGTTCTGAAAAGATATAATAAAGCCTTTTGAAAAGTATTGCTTGGTGTTGGGGTATGAAAAAGGCGTAAAGTATTGTTGGGAGTGAAAAAAGATGAGTAATTCAACTTGTAACACAGGTTTAGGAGGAATATTAAGAAATGAACTTGTTCTGAAATAATATACTATGACCCTTTGTAAAGTATTTGCTTAGTGTTGGGATATGCAAAAATTCATAATGTATTTTTGGGAGTGAAAAAAGATGAGTACTTCAGCTTGTAAAATGGGTTTAGGAGGAATATTAAGAAAACAAATTGTTCTGAAATAATATAATAAAGCCTTTTGAAAAGTATTGCTTGATATTGTGGTATGCAAAAAGTCGTAAAGTAATGTTGGGAATGAAAAAGATGAGTACTTCAACTTGTAAAACGGGTTTAGGAGGAATATTAGGAAAAGAACTCGTTCTGAAATAATATGATAAAGCCTTTTGAAAAGTATTGCGTGGTGTCGGGGTATTCAAAAAGTCGTAAAGTAAAGTTGTGGGTGAAAAGGATTAGTACTTCAGCTTGTTAATTGAGTTTAGGAGGAATATTAAGAAAAGAACTTGTTCTGAAATGATATAATAAAGTCTTTTGAAAAGTATTGCTGAGTGTTGGGTTATACAAAAAGTAATAAATTGTTGTTAGAAGTGATGAAGGATAAGTACTTTAACTTGCAAAATGGGTATAGGAGGAATATTAAGAAGCGAACTTGTTCTGAAATAATATAATAAAGCCTTTTGAAAAGTATTGCATGCTGTTGGGGTATGCAAAAAGTCGGAAAGTAATGTTTGTAGTGAAAAACAATAATTACTTTAACTTGTAAAACAGGTTTAGGAGGAATATTAAGAAAAGAACTTGTTCAGAAATGGTATAATAAAGCTTTTTGACATGTATTTTTTTGGTGTTGGGGTATGCAAAAAGTCGTAAAGTATTGTTGGGAGTGAAAAAGATGAGTACTTTAACTTGTAAAACAGGTTCAGGAGGAATGTTAAGAAAAGAACTTGTTCTGAAATAATACTATAAAGCCTTTTGAAAAGTATTGCTTGGTGTTGGGGTATGCAAAAAGTCGTAAAAAAAAGGTTGGGAGTGAAAAAAAGATTAGTACTTCAGCTTGTGAAACAGGTTTAGGAGGAATATTAAGAAAAGAAGTTGTTCTGAAATGATATAATAAAGCCTTTTGAAATGTATTTTTTGGTGTTGGGGTATTCAAAAACTCGTAAACTATTGTTGGGACTGAAACAAAGATAAGCACTTTAGCTTTTAAAACAGGTTTAGGAGGAATATTAAGAAAAGAACTTTTTCTGGAAGAATATAACAAAGCTTTTTGAAAAGCATTTCTTTATGTTGTGGTATGCAAAAAGTCGTAAAGCAATGTTGGGAGTGAAAAAGATTAGTACTTCAACTTGTAAAACAGGTTTAGGAGGAATATTAAGAAAAGAACTTGTTCTGAAATAATATAATAAAGCCTTATGAAAAGTATTGCCTGGTGTTGGGGTATGTAAAAAGTCGTAAAGTAATGTTAGGAGTAAAAACAGATTATTACTTCAACTTGTAAAACAGCTTTAGGAGGAATATTAAGAAAAGAACTTGTTCTGAAATAATATTATAAAGCCTTTTGAAGAGTATTGCTTGGTGTTGGGGTATGCAAAAAGTCGTAAAGTAATGTTTTGGGTGAAAAAGGATGAGTACTTTAACTTATAAAACAGGTTTAGGAGGAATATTAAGAAAAGGACGTTTTCTGAAATAATATAATAAAGGCTTTTGAAAAGTATTTGCTTGGTTTTGGGGTATGCCAAAAGTCGTAAAGTAATGTTGGGAGTAAAATAAGATGAGTACTTCAAATTGTAAAATGGGTTTAGGAGTAATATTAAGAAAAGAACTTGTTCTGAAATAATATAATAAAGCCTTTTGAAAATTATTGCTTGTTGTTGAGGTATGCAAAAATTCGTAAAGTAATGTTGGGAATGAAAAAAGATGAGTACTTCAACATGTAAAATGTGTATAGAAGGAAAATTAAGAAAGGACTTGTTCTGAAATAATATAATAAAGCCTTTCGAAAAGTATTGTTTCGTGTTGGGGTATTGAAAAAGTCGTAAAGTAAAGTTGTGGGTGAAAAGGAAGAGTACTTTAACTTGTGAAACAGGTTTAGGATGGATATTACGGAAAGAACTTGTTATAAAATGGTCAAATAAAGCCGTTTGAAAAGTATTTTTGGCGTTGGGGTGTGCAAAAAGTCGTAGAGTATTGTTGGGAGTGAAAAAAAATTAGTACTTTAACATGTAAAACAGTTTTAGGAGGAATATTACGAAAGGAACTTGTTCTGAAATGATATAATAGAGCCTTTTGAAAAGTATTGCTTGGTGTTTGGGTGTGCAAAAAGTCGTAAAGTAATGTTGCGAGTGAAAAAAGATGAATACTTCAACTTTTAAAATTGGTGTAGGCGAAATATTAAGAAAAGTACTTGTTCTGAAATAATATAATATAAGCCTTCTGAAAAGTATTTCTTGATGTTAGGGCGTGCAAAAAGTTATAAAGTAAAGATGGGAGTGAAAAAGATGAGTACTTCAACTTGTAAAACAGGTTTATCGTTGACTTCGACGATGAAATTACTTTACTAGAAAATCAAATGTTATTAATAAAACCTGATACATTTTAAGCGTGGGTGTCCTTATTTCCGAAAACTAAAACCCAGTTTTATTAAGAAAAACAAATATTATAAATATAATCAAATGTATTTCAAATGTGGATATTCTTATTTCTGAAAACTAAAAGCTTTTTCTGAAAACTAAAACCCCACTTTATTAAAAATCAAATATTATTAAAATAATCACATATAATTTTAACGCTGATGTTCCTATTTCCGAAAACTAAAACAAAAAGTTTATTAAATTTTTTTTATTAAAATCAGATGTATTTCAAACGTGGATGTTCTTATTTCTGAAAACTAAAATCCAACTTTATTAAAAAATAAAATATTATTAATAGAAACAGATTTATTTTAAACGTGGATGTTCCTGTTTCTGAAAACTAAAATTCTCTCTGTTGTGTTTCAGGACGAGTGTTTGCTTGTCTGTGGAGATTTTGTAGAAAAAATTCAGCTCATCTCTCTCAGACTTTGGTAAAAGTTCTGTTTAAGTATCTCATTTTATAATATATCCACTATGAGCATGCTAGTAGTATCTTTATATCAGAAAATTCCTTTTCTTACATCTTTGACATTTTAATACATATTCTGAACGTTTGACGTTCTAGCATACCCTAAATTTAAAGATCATGTAACAAAGTAATGTATAATATATTTTAAAAAAATAATGACATGTAGAATATTAATGAAAAAATATGTTTCAGACATTATTATACATTATTAATATCATTCAACAACTTTGGACATTTTGAATCTGTTACATAGAATAATTTATCATGTTCTCTCTTGATACTATAGTTATTCTCTTCTCATTGTTCATAACCAGTAGAATAATCATTCATCCATTTTGAGTACACAATTTTTACTGAGGTGTCACCTAAAGGCTCAATCTGCATTTCATCTATGGTAATATTGGAATCGTTGACTATATGATCAATAACGTTCACTTGTTCTTCATTTTCCATCAATTTATCTTTATAATCATTGATGATATTGTATGCCAATGCCCTTTTTATTTTGTAAGCGACTTCACTGTCTATTGTCACGTTGTGTTTACATAGGTAACAGTTCCGGCAGGTAGCCATGATATGATTTATTACATTAGTGCAGCAGTTGGCTTTTCTTTTCCCCTTTGTATTCATTTGAATACTAATATCAGAACGAAGGGAATAAGATGTATCAGTAGGTAATTTGTTACTAGAACCATGAGCAAGAAGATGCCCTTCATCATCAACTATTATTTTTATGTCGGCATTCTCTTTGAGCACTATCATCTCTTGTAATGATACTCTTGCAATTCCACAATTTGTACAATGGAAATTCTTGGGTACTCCAAAGAAATCTAAGCTCTCACTGTCATGACAACGCACGGATACATTTCCAATTGTGCTACCATTTGTACTTGTTTCAAAGTTCAAATACTTCTCGTCAGCATTTAAGACAACAATGACTTTATTATGTGTGCACACCTTCCTCAAATCATTGATTTTCACTTTTTAAACAAAAATATGATGCAGATGTCAATCCTTCCAATGTAGAAAAACTTACTGATTTAATACATGCAGTAAAGTTGGTAGTGTCGATAACCGGGCAAAGAGTACCACTGGGAAAGCCGCCTCGTGTTTATGAGCAAGCATAGAGAATGATTGGTACAGTCGCAAGCATATTTCATGTTATTTTAAGATACGTAAACAAAAGTAAAAAAAACCATGTTTAAAAAAAATTTAAAAAGTTAAAAAAAAGTATTTTAAAAAAATGGGGGGATGGGCCCCAAAAAGTTGGAGGGATGGGGTCCCTTGGAGATTGAGGCCCTTGTTAGCAAGGGTCATTGGTGGTTGTGGTCCTTGATGTTCAAATCCATAATCGTCTCACTAATCCCATGTTGTGTACTTGTTCATTCTAAGACATGTAAAAAAAAGTTCAAAATAATATTACCATGTTAAAAAATAAACTTCAAAAATTATAAAAATGGGGTGGGGATGGGCATCAAAAACTTGGGGGGGGGGGGCCCCTGGAAGGTTGAAGAAAGGGGACCTTGGAGGTTGAGGTCCTTGATGGCTATGGTCATTGATGGTTGCGGTCCTTAATGTTCAAATCCATAATCGTCTCGCTAATCCAATATTGTGTACTTTTTCATTCTAAGACATGTAAAAAAAAGTTGAAATAAAATTATCATGGTAAAAAATAAATGATTAACTTTTTATATTGACAACATTGCTTAAATTGTACTTGTGTAATATACAGAACATAATCGGAAAGTATAGCTAGGTTAATTCTTAATTCCATCTTGACACCAATAGCTGTATTACTTTCAACTTTTTAGCACACTCCATTGCCAAAAACAATATTTATATCTTCCACATCCCATATTGTGTATATGTCTATTATAGCGACCGCAGAGTTTCACCCAGAATCATCCTCTAAAATCTCTCAAACTGGTTCGGCCAAAGAATCCTTAAAATGTCGATTAATTTGTTTCTCCCAAATAATCCCCTAAAATGACGATTTATCTCTATCGGTTCCTATGTTTGGTACCTCTGCACTGTCACACTTAAAATTCTCAGGAATCTGGTTCAGTAATATATTCGATCTCTATTAGTCTCCTTGTATGCTTCATTTCTTCCCCAAGTGAAGCCATTATCATTCCCCTCTGATTCTGTTGCACTTAGAAACATCTTAAATCTAGGTTATCCAAGAAATGAATCTAAGAGCCAAGATGCATCATAAAGGCTTCGAAATACTAATAACTCCTGAATTTATCGCTAAGCCTAAAGAAAATGAAGCCTTATTAAAATAGAATTTCTATTTCTTTAGAGTCCCGCATGATTCCTTATATCTGTTGCGTCACTCCCGTTCGTATTTCCGACCCCTATGATTGGTCTAGAAAGAGACTCATGATCTTGTACGTACACAGACTGTAGGCCTCTGATTGGCTGTTATGTACATTTAGTAGATCAATAACATTGTCATGATCTTTTTCAGTGAACATGTTGCGACACCCTTCCCTTAGTATTCTAGGCCCATATTTGGAGTCCCGTTCAAAATTAGAGAAGCCCTTTCCTACGGGGGTGGGGGGTATTTTCCGGGAGGGTATTTGCTGGGGGTAATCGCCAAGGTAGGGTAAACGCCATCCACCCTTTTTGAGGTACCATAGCAGCTCTATATAAAGGATTGTCATGACTAAAAGACCAAAATGAGAGCATATTGATAGGCATACTACCTATCTTGGATAATAGATGGTATTAGTTTTAGTGGTTATAAGGAAACAAATTTAAGGCTGACGAGCCTTCTTTAAAATCTTTTGAAAGGTTTTTTTGAATAGATTAAGTTCTATCACCAAGTTCTCGAAAGGCCACACTATCACGTGGACGAACAGCAGCATAAATTTTTCAAAAATATGGGGGGGGGGGGTCAAATTTGTCAGTTTTTTCAATGAATATACAAAAAAGCATTTTGCAATGAAAATAGCCCAAAAAAGTATTTCGAAATCTAAGAGGGAATTTGCCCCCTGTACCACCTCCCCTCAATTTAAGCACTGAAGCATATTATAAAATTGGACGCATTAAAGATGTGCCAACATAAACGCTATGAGATTTGGGTCAATTAATTGGACTCATTAGCTTAGGCAGACCGCTGGAGGCAGCAGTTGGCTTAGTTGATGACATTACCGATGTTTTGTCCCATTTAAGATTAGACAAGACAGTGACATCTATGACTTTAATATCAACAACGGGAAATAAAGCTAAGAAGGACTGCTTCTTAAAAAATTAGTTGCATAAGTAGGAATGGGCCAGAAGGTACAGGGTTTATATCCATATATGGGCATTGAAGAGATCTAATGTCATTGGTAAAAGTGTTATTTTTAGACCATTCAGATGCCTAGACTCCCTGTATACCACACCTCTTTACAGATTTTTTTCTCTATGAAAGACCACATCTCTTTATAGACCTGTTTGATGGTTATATTGTTTGTTGGTTATGTGGTTTGATGTTGTTTCTTAGTTCCGTTCTGTTTGTTGATGGTTATGTTGTTTAATGTTTCAATCCCTATTGAACAGAGACAGAAGTTTACATTGCCAGATAAGAACGTCTAACGGGACAGGATCACGTATCTCTTTCTAGGTCAATGGATTTACGTAAGGTTTCTCTTACATTGCAATTCAACCTTGAGATTTTGTTTATAATGAACGATTTAAACAAAAAATGTTTGTGATTAAGGCTGTAATCTCCAGCGAGAGGGGTGGTTTTGTAAACAAATCTTTTCACAAGGGCCTTGTCTAAATTAACAAAAACAAGGGTGCTATTCCCACCACATGGAAAGGATTAAGGCTGCAGGTTTCGCGTAATTCTAACCTTTTTGTAAGTGGTAAGCTAATTATTTTAAAAATTAAAATTTTTATTTTTTGGACTTGTAAATTTTGTAACAGGCGGGGGGGGGAGTGCTAACTGCCCCTTAGAGTGCATATTTTTTAGGTACTTTTGAAAGAGCGTGTGGGAAAGGAGAGCCATTATTCCTTTTTTCTACCTTTCTTTCGATAAAGTTTCTTTTATATTCTCAGGGGGGAGCGTGAAAACTATGGTTTTTCTTAAACTTTGATAGTATTAGGCTAGAAAGTAAAGTCTTTAGGAGTTGCATGAAGACTATATTAAGTGTAAATTGGCTAGCATTTTTACCTATGATCGCAAATTTTAGAACTATAAGCTATGGGTTAACGATTTTTTTTATCTATTTTAAAGCCTATATCTAAATATCCCGTGTTTCTTGAGTTTATAACATTTCGAAAGTTATGATATGGATTTGTAGCCTACGGTACTATCTAAATTTGATAATTTACCACCATCCCCCGTTTTTTTCTCTAAATGAAAAACTAAAATTTAATTTCTTTTAAGGACAATTATGAGCAATGTCCCCCACCAGACAAGAAGGCAAAAACAACTGTTAAAACCCCTGTGAGGGTATCAGCTGTCCAGTATGGCCGTTGGCCAAGACCTTCAGCTCAGTGCACCCCGCATATACATGGCTATGATGTTACTGCTCCGTACACTCCATATCAAGTGTTGCCGGGGCCTTCAAGACCAACGCCCTCTATACAAGACGAGAATGAGCCTTCTTTAGCCCTCAACATGCAAGCTGTATATCTTAACGTAAGTTTTAAATTTTATTTCCACTAATGATTTTTCTCCCATGTCAATTTGAAGGATAGAGATTGTACCGTTAGACTTCAAAATAATGCCAGATTCTAATTTGCGTAATAATGGCATTTGATAAGAGATGCGAGACTTGACGGTCCCATTTTATCATATGTTCCGGAAAATCCTGAAAATAACAGACTTTCATTAACGTATTTAATTCTAAGGTAAAAGGAGGCTGGTTTATAAACATTTAAAATAAGCTATTTTCAGGAGATGATTTTAAGCAGTTAGACTACCCCTTTCAAACAAATTAAGGGCCCCGGTTTTTTTCAAAGCAGATAAAGAGTATTAATAAGAAATTTTTGGATGTTTTTTGAACAACATCTAAATCTACTATTTATCTTTTAGATTGTATATATATTATATCACTCATGAATATGTTGTGGCTATTTATTTTGAACTTTCAGTATATATAGAGTGGTGACCAGTTAATTAACCAAATAGTACTATGTGCACACAGATAATGATATTGCTACTACTAAGAATGTTTTTTAAGCAAATGTTTTAAATGATATGAAAATAACAATCCAATTTTAAAAATAGGGGGATTTAGACACTTTGAAAATAATTGTTTTTTTCTTTATAGGTTGCATCGGTTCTATACGCACTACCTTCTCATTCATCTGAAGAAACAAGTCACGAACTATGTGTTCGCATTGAACCGCCAATGGAGTTTTGTGACAATCAGGTCACTGAAATACCAGCTATCGACGAACAAAACCTTGAACGATGGGGGTTTGGTCAATGTTGTCTAATTACAGGGACGGAATCCGATCATCCCAATGAAATTCAGGGGGGTTTGTTCACTGTTGAATCGTTCCAAGGAGACGGAATCCGGGCTTGGGCTAGATGATAAGAGGCTAAAAGCGGCCACGCTAGAGATAATTTAAAGGTAGTAGTAATAAGGAAATTATCTTTGAGTTTCTACACCAACCCTTTAACGTCAGAGCATCCATGTGTGAGAAGAGTGGATGTCAAAACCGATAAAAAGTATACTTATGGTTCAGAGCGGGATGGCGCTACGACACTGTTTTCACACTAGCACCAGCTCTTTCCCCATCACCCTCCCCCCTTTGAAAACAGAGAACCGCCCATTTTTTCTTTATTATTGTTAGATACTCTAAGCATTTCCCCTCACAATGTTACACTATAAATACTCTAAGACACTCCCTCTCTTCACCGATCTCCCCAAAAACACTTTTCCGACATTTCTCGCTAAAAATTTTATTTTCCAGTCATACATTCGGGCTTTCAAAAGCAATTCCGCCCACAGTGTAGTACTGTAACTACTCTAAGACATCCCTCTGCCATCAGCACATCCCCCACAATCACAGACACTTTCTTAGAAGTGGCATTTTTTAGTTATGATGACAACTTATCTGTTAGAAGTGACAAGTTTTTTGCCAAAGATACCAATTTTTTCTTAGAAGTAACAATTTTCACATTATAATAACAAGTTTCCAGTCAGAAGTAACAAGTTTTCTGCCAAAGATACCAAATTTTTTATTAGAAGTAAAAAATTTTTGATTGTAATAACAACTTTTCTGTCAGAAGTAGCAAGTTTTGCTTAACACTAACAAACCTTCTCATCAAAGTAACAACATTCTTATTTAATACTACCAAACTTTTACTTAACACTAACAGATTTTTTCGTCGATGCATCAACTTTTTTCCTTAATACTATCATACTTTTACTTAACACACTCAAATTTCTCTTAGAAATAACACTTTTCGTCAGTGATAAGAAGTATTCTGCCAGAAGTAGCAAGTTTTCCTTAACACTAACAAATTTTCTCATCAAAGTAACAACATTTTACCTTAAAACTAACATACCTTTAATCAACACACACAAATTTCTCTTAGAAATAATATTTTTCGTCAGTGATAACACGTTTTCTGTTCGAACCAGCAAGTTTTTTGCCAAAGATACCAAATTTTTTCTTAGAAGAAACAATTTTTTGAATGTGATAACAACTTTTCAGTCAGAAGTAGCAAGTTTCGCTTAACACTAACAAACCTTCTCGTCAAAGTAACAACAATCTTTTTTAATACTGCCAAACTTTTACTAAAAACTAACAGATTTTCTCTTCGATGCATCAACTTTTTCCATTAATACTAACACACATTTACCTAAGACATTCAAATTTATCTTAGAAATAAAACTTTTCGTCAGTGATAACACGTTTTCTGCTTGAAGTAGAAAGGTTTCTGTCAAAGATACACAAAAAAATTTCTTAGAAGTAACAATTATATCATTATGGTAACTAGTTTTCTGTTCGAACTAGCAAGTTTTCTGTCAAAGATACCAAATTCTTCTTAGAAGTAACAATTTTTCGTTATGATAATAAGTTTTCTGTCAGAAGTAGCAAGTTTTCCTTAATACTAACAAATTTTCTCAACGAAGTATCAACTTTTTTCCTTAATACTAACATACTATTACCTAGCACACTCAAATTTTTCTTAGAAATAACATTTTTGTCAGTGATAACACGCTTTCTGTTCGAACTACCAAGTTTTCTGCCAAAGACACAAAATTTTTTCTTAGAAGTAACATTTTTTTATTGTGATAACAACTTTTCTGTCTGAAGTAGCAAGTTTTGCTTAACACTAACAAACCTTCTCTTCAAAGTAACAACATTCTTCTTTAATACTACCAAACACTTACTTAACACTAACATATTTTCTCTTCGATGTATCAACCTTTTCCCTTAATACTAACATACTTTTACTTAACATACTAAATTTCTCTTAGAAATAATGCTTTTCGTCAGTGATAAGAAGTTTACTGACAGAAGTAGCAAGTTTTCCTTAACACTAACAAATTTTCTAATCAAAGTAACAACATTTTACCTTAAAACTAACACATTTTTACTTAACACGCTCAAATTTCTCATAGGAATAAAATTTTTCGTCAGTGATAACATACTTTTACTTAACACACTCGAATTTCACTTAGAAATAACACTTTTCGTCAGTGATAACAGGCTTTCTGTTCGAACTAGCAAGTTTTCTGCCGAAGATACCAAATTTTTTCTTAGAAGTAAAAATTTTTCGTTATAATGACAAATTATCCGCTAGAAGTAACAAGCTTTCTTAGAAGTAACAATTCTTTTTTCGTAATGATAAGAATGTTTCTGTCAGAAGTAGTAAATTTTCCTTAACACTAACAAATTTTTCCTTCGAAGTATCAACTTTTTCCTTAAAACTAACACACTTTTACTTAAAAACTCAAATTTCTTTTAGAAGCAATATTTTCGTCAGTGATTACACGTTTTCAGTTCAAACTACCAAGTTTTCTACCAAAGATACCAAATTTTTTCTTAGAAGTAACAATTTTATGATTGTGATAATAACTTTTCTGAGAGAAGTAGAAAGTTTTCCTTAACATTAACAAATTATCTCATCGAAGTAACAACATTCTTCCTTAATACTAACAAACTTTTACTTAACATTAAATTTCTCCAATAAATAACAAATATTTTCTTAATAGTAACAATTTTTTTTAATAACGCCAGCTCATCCGTCAAAGATAGCAAATTTTATCTTAAAAGTAACAACTTATAGTCACAGATAACATGATTTCTGCTAAAAACTAGCAAGTTGTCCAGCAAAGATAACAAATTTTTCTTAGAAATAATGAATTTCTTCTAACAGTACCAATTTTACCGTCACAGATAACAAATTTTCTCTTCAAAGTAAATACTTTTTTCCTTAATACTAACAAACTTTTACTTAAAACACCCAAATTTCTCTCGGAAGTCACATTTTTCATCAGTGATAAAGCATTTTTTGCTTGAGCTTGCAAGTTATCTGTTAGAAGTAACAAGTATTAAGTCAAACATACCAAATTTTTCTTGGGAATTCACAATTTTGTCGTTGATGATAACAATTTTTCTGTCAGAAGTAGCAAGCTTGCTGATTATCGATGATTTAGCCGAATCAATTGAACAGTTCTCACAGGAAATGCTACAACTGTTTACCGTCCGCTCTCATCATGAACAAATTTCCATAACCCTATATCTACACAATCTGTTTCATCAGAGTAAGTATGGTAATTGCCCGGGGTAACTTTTTAACAGGATTGAATTGCACAGAGGTTATTTCTATGGGAAGGGGGATTTTTCCGTGGAGTAGGAGCCATGTATCCTGGCGTTATTTCGAAAACGAGCACAAGTTCAGCCATTTTTGCATATTTTGTTTTTAATAGTTGGATTTTATTAATTTTTAAGGTTAAATTTTTGCATATAGGCTAGGTTACGTGCTCGTAACCTAGCCTAAATCTACCTTAAAAATGAATAAAACCGATGACTATTAGAAAAATATGCAAAAAAAATATCCTAAAAAATGAATAAAATACAACATTATTAAAATAAATATCCAAAAATGTCTGAACTTCTTCTCGATTTTTAGGCTAGGCTAGGTTACTCGCGCGTAACCTAGCCTAAATTAACCTTAAAAATAAATAAAACCGATGACTATTAGAAAAATATGCAAAAAATTTAACCTTAAAAATGAATAAAATCCAACTTTCTTAAATAAAAAATATACAAAAATGACTGAACTTTGTGCTCGATTTTGAAATAACGCCAGGATACCTGGCTCCTCGACGGAAAAATCCCCCTTCCCATAGAAATAGCCTCTGTGCAATTCAATCCTGTTAAAAAGTTACCCCGGGCAATGACCAGACTTGCTCTGATGAAACAGATTGTGTAGAACTAGGGTTATGGAAATGTGTTCATTATGACAGCGAACGGTAAACAATTGTAGCGTTTCTTGTGAGAACTGTTCAATTGATTCAGCTAAATCATCAATAATCACCCATCTTGCTACTTTTGACACAAAAATTGTTATCATTAACGAAAACTTGTTAATTCCAAGAAAAATTTGTTATGTTTGACTTAAAACTTCTAACAGATAACTTGTCATCATAACGAAAATTGCTACTTTTAAGAAAAAATTGGTATCTTTGAGAGAAAAATTGCAAGCTCAAGCAGAAAACGTGTTATCACTGATGAAAAAATTAGACTTCCAAGAGAAATTTGGGTGTGTTAAGTAAAAGTTTTTTAGTATTAAAGAAAAAAGTTGTTACTTCGAAGAGAAGATTTGGTATCTTTGACGGTAAACTTGGTGCTGTTAGAAGAAATTTGTTACTTCTAAAAAAAATTTGTTATCTTTGCTGGAAAACTTGCTAGTTTTAGTAGAAATCATGTTATCTGTGACTATAAATTGTTACTTTTTAAGATAAAATTTGCTATCTTTGACGGACAAGTTGGAGTTATTAAAAAAAAATCGTTATTGTTAAGAAAATACTTGTTATTTCTAGGAGAAGTTTAATGTTAATTAAAAGTTTGTTAGTATTAAGAAAGAATGTTGTTACTTCGATGATATAATTTGTTGGTGTTAAGTAAAACTTGCTACTTCTGTCAGAAAAGTTATTATCGCAATCAAAATTATCACTTCTAAGAAAAAATTTGGTATCTTTGGTAGAAAACTTGCTAGTTTGAACTGAAAACGTGTTATCACTGAAGAAAATATTATTTCTAAGAGCAATTTGAGTGTGTTATGTAAAAATGTGTTAGTTTTAAAGGAAAAAGTTGATACTTCGAAAGAAAAATTTGTTTGCGTTAAGGAAAATTTGCTACTTTTGGCATAAAACTTCTTATCATAACGAAAAAAAATTGTTACTTCTAAGAAAGCATGTTACTTCTAGTGGATAATCTGTCACCATAACGAAAAATTGTTACTTCTAAGAAAAAAATGTGGTATCTTTGGCAGAAAACTTGCTAGTTCGAACAGAAAGCGTGTTATCACAGACGAAGAGTGTTATTTCTAAGTGAAATTCGAGTGTGTTAAGTAAAAGTATATTATCACTGACGAAAAATATTATTTCTAAGAGAAATTTGAGTGTGTTAAGTAAAAGTGTGTTAGTTTTAAGGTAAAATGTTGTTACTTTGATGAAATTTTTTTTTGTGTTAAGTAAAACTTGCTACTTCTGGCAGAAAACTTCTTATCACAACGGAAAATTGTTACTTCTAAGAAATATTTGGTATCTTTGACAGAAAACTGGCTAGTTCGAATAGATAACTCGTTATCACAAATAAAAAATTGTTAATTCTAAGAAAAAAAATTGGTATTGTGGTAAAGCTTTCTAATTTAGTTAATTATTAATTTAGTAAAAACATATATGACGCAAATATAAAGTTTTGAAATACCACTTTTTTATTAA
>NC_142795.1:82110095-82217762 GCF_049724085.1 Artemia sp. Qi Xiang Cuo | reverse complement strand
GATTAGGTTTCTCCACGTTTAAGTTAGGTTAGATTAGGTTAGCTTATCATGAGCGCTCATGATAAGAACTCGCTAGAACTCTAACAAAAACTCTAAGCTAAGACTCTAAGCTAAAATTCTAAACTCTTAACTAAAACTAAACTAAACTAGAACTCTAACTAAAACTTTAATATATAACTCTAATTTAAAACACAAAAATTTTAACTAAAACTAAATTAAAATAGAACTCTAACAAAAACTCTAATTTAGTACTCTCAGAAAAAAAACTCCAATCTCTTAACTAAAAATAAGATTAACTAGAAATTCAAAAAAAAATCTAGGCCATTTTTCCTTTATAAAATTATAAAATCCTGATTAAAATAAACTAAAAATCCAAAAAATGCTATAAACTACTACTATCGTATAAAAACTCCAAAATTTTAAATATAACTAAACTTTGAGTCCAACTAAAACTCTAGGATAATACTGTAAGATTCGAATATAAACTCTTAACTAAAACTAAAGTAAACTAAAAATATAATATAAGAGTCTAATTCAAAAATCCATAATATTAACTCAAAATGAAATTAAATGTAGATATCAAAGTAAATATAAGATACTACAATAATAAAAAATTATAAAATCTAAAAACACAATAAAATAAACAAGAACTTAAACAGAATCTATAACAAAAGTACTTTAAACAAAAACATATAAACTCTTAACTAAAACCAAACTAAACTAGAAATCTAACAAAAACTCTAAGCTAAGAATCTAAGTTAAAATTCTAAACTCTTAACTAAAACAAAACTAAACGAGAACTCTAACTAAAACTCTAAGTTAATACTCTGAGTTAAAAAACTAAACTGTTAATCAAAACTAAACAAAATAAGAACTCCAGATAAAATTATAATTTAAAACTACAAAATCTTAGCTAAAATTAAAATGAACTAGAACTATAAATAAAATGCCAAGCAAATACTCTAATCTAACAATATAAACTCTTAAATAAAAATAAAATAAACTATAACTCTAACTAAAAAGCTATTCTAAGACTATAATTTAAAACAATGTACCCTTAACCAGAAGTAAACTAAACCAGAACTCTAACTGAGACTAAAAGGTTAAGCATCAAATTCTTAACAAAATTTAAACTAAACTTGAACTCTAACAAAAAATCTAAGCTAAGACTTTAAGGTAAAACTCTAAACTCTTAAGTAAAACTAAGATAAACTAGAACTCGAAAAAAAACTTTGAGCTAAGACCCAACTAAAAACCCGAAACTCCTAACTAAATGTTAACCGAGCTATAACTTTAAGTAAAACTTTGAGCTATGACTATTATCTAAAAATCCAAATTCTTTACTCTAACTAAACTAAACTTTAACTCTAACTAAAACTCTAATATTTGGCTCTGTGGTAAAACTCTAAACTCTTAATTGCGACTAAATTAAACAAGAACTCTCTATAAAACGAAGATAAGACTCTAATCTAAAAACTCTAAACTCTTAACTAAGACTAAATTAAACTAGAACTCTAAATAAAACTAAGCTAAGACTCTAAACTAAAACTCTAGACTAAAACTAAACTAAACTAGAACTTCAACAAAAACTCTAAACTGAGATTCTAAGCTAAAAACACTTAACTCTTAACTAAAAATAAATTAGAACTCTAACAAAAACTCTAAGCTGAGACTCTAAGCTAAAATTCTATACTCTTAATCAAAACTAAAATTAACTAGAACTCTAATTTAAGTTCCTAATTAAAAACGTCGAAATCCTACCTATAAATAAACTTAGATAGGACTCTAACAAAAACCCTAAACTAAATCTTAAAGCTAAAACTCTAAACTCTCAACTAAAACTAAAGTAGATTAGAATTATAAAATAAACTCTAAGCTAAGACTCTAAGCTAAAACTCCAAACTCTTAACTAAAAATGAGATAAATTATAACTATAAATAAAACGCAGAATCTAAGCTAAAACTTTAGAATAAACAAGAACTGCAACAAAAAACCCTAAAATAAGACTCTAACCTAAAAAACTCAAAAATATAAACTTAAACTAAACTGAACTAGAACTCAAAAAAACACTAAGATATTACTTTATTGTAATAGTCTAAATTCTTAAATAAAATTAAACAAGACTAAAGATCACAGATAAGAAAATAAGCTAAAAACTCCAAACTGTTAACTATAACTAAACTAAACTAGAACTCTAAAAACAACTCTAATCTGAGACTATGATAAAAAGTCTAAACTCTTAAATAAAACTAAACTAAAAATAAGATAAGAATACAAAATAAAACTATAAACTCTTAACTATTAACATAATGAACTTAAGATTTAGCAAAAAATCTGATATAAGAATCTAATCTAGAAATCCAAACTCTTAACTATTAATTAAATAAAATACAAATTGAAATAAGGATATAAAATAAGACTCTATCCTAAAAACAAAAAACTATTAAATAAAAATGTAATAAACTATAACTCTAAAAAACCCGAAGATAATAATCTATGCTAAAACTATAAACTATTAACTAAAACTAAACTAAACTATAACTCTAACTAAATGTCTAAGGTATGACTCTAACTAAAAACACAAAACTATTAGCTAAAACTAAAATAAACTAAAACTCTAACAAAAACTCTAAGATAAGAGTCTAAGCTAAAACCACAAAACTCCAAACTAAAAATAAACTAACTAAAACTCTAAGCTAAGTTTCTAATGTAAAACTCCAAGCTCTTAACTATATCTAAACTAAACTAGAACTATAACAACAACTTTAAGCTAAGACTCTATGCTAAAAAGACTAAACTATTAAATAAAACTAAACTAAACTAAAACTAAACAAAGACTCTAGGCTATAAATATAAACTCTTAACTATTAATTTAATGAACTTCAACTTTAGCAAAAACTCTGATCTAAGACTCTAAGCTATAAATCCAAACTCTTAACTATTACTCAATTAAAATTCAAATTGAAAAAAAACTCTAAACAAAGACTCTAAGCTAAAACTATACACTCTTAACTATTAATAAAATAAACTATAACTTAGAAACAAAATATGCTAAGACTCAAATATAGAAACTCTATACTCTAAACTGTGACTAAACTAAACTAGAACTCTAACAAAAACTCGATGCTAAAACTCTAGGCTAAAATTCTAAAATTTTAACTAAAACTAAAGTAATTTAGAACTGAAACTAAAACTCTAAGCTAAGACTCTAGGGTAAAACACCAAACTCTTAACTAAAACTAAACTAAAATAGAACTCTAGCAAAAACTCTAAGCCAAGACTCTAAGCTAAAAAACTCTAAACTCTTAACTAGAACTAAACTAAACTAAAACTCTAAGCTAAGTCTCTAAGCTAAAACTATAAACTCTTAACTAAAACTAAAATAAACTTCAACTCTAACAAAAACTCTAAGCTAAGACTCTAAGCTAAAACTCTAAACTCTTAACTAAAACTAAACTAAACTAGAACTCTAACAAAAACTCTAAACTGAGACTCTAAGCTAAAAAACTCCAAACTCTTAACTATAACTAAACTTAACTAGGACTCTAACAAACACTCTAAGCTAAGAGTCTAAGCTAAAATTTTAAACTCTTAACTAGAAGTAAACTAAACTAGAACTCTAACTAAAACTCTAAGCTAAGACTCTAAGCTAAAAACTCTAAACTCTAAACTAAAACTAAAATAAACTATAACTCTAACAAAAACTCTAAGCTAAGACTCTAAGCTAAAAACTCCAAACTCTTAACTAAAACTAAACTAAACTAAAACTCTAAGCTAAGTCTCTAAGGTAAAACTCCAAACTCTTAACTATAGCTAAACTAAACTAGAACTCTAACAAAAACTCTAAGCTAACACTCTAAGCTAAAAATCTAAACTCCTAACTATGATAAAACTCTAAACTATTTACTAAAACTAAACTAAACTAAAACTTTAACAAAAACTCTAAGCTATGACTATAATCTAAAAACTCTAAACTCTTAACGATAACTAAAAAAAAATATAACTCAAACTAAACCTCAAAACTAAGAATCTAATCTAAAAAACAATAAACTCTAAAATAAAACTACAAACAAAATATAACTATAAATAAAAATATAGGATAATATTGTAATTTAAAACACCAAACTCTTAAATAAAACTAAACTAAACTAGTAATATCTCAAAAACTTTAAGATAAGACTCTAAGCTAAAAAACTGTAAATTCTTAACTAAAGCTAAACTAAACTAAAACTCTATGCTAAGTCTCTAAGTAAAACTCTAAGCTAATAACTATACGTAAACTACTTGAACTAAAACAAAAATGAACTTTCAATAAAAATAAACCTAGGATTAAAGCCTAAAATCTAAAAACTCTAAACTCTTACCTAAAACTAAAACGAACTTGAACTCTAACTAAAACTCTGATTTAAGTCACCAAGCTAAAACTGCAAACTATTGTTTCTTGCTAAACTAAGTTTGTGCTCAAACAAAAACTCTAAGCTAAAACATCAAATTCTTAACTAAAATTAAACTAAACTTCAACTCTAACAAAAACTCTAAGCTAAGACTATAAGCTAAAACTCTAAACTCTTAAATAAAACTAAAATAAACTAAAACTATAACAAAAAATATAAGCTAAGACAATAAACCATTAACTAAAACTAAACTAAACTAGAGCTCAAATTAAAACTCTAAGGCTAAGCTAAAACTCTGAAGTAAAACTAAACTAAACTAGAAAATCAACAAAACAGCGTAATGAGTCTATATGCTAAAAACTCTTAAAAATTAACTATAGAAGAACTAAACTAGAACTCTAACAAAAACTCTAAGCTGAGACTCTAAGATAAAATTATATACTCTTAATCAAAACTAAACTTAACTAAAACTCTAAGCTAAGTCTCTAATTTAAAACCTCGAACTATTACATAAAACAAAAATTAGCTATGACTCAAAAAAAAAATCTAAGATAAGTCTCAAAGCTAAAACACTAAACTATTAACTAAAAAAAGACTTGATTAGAAATCTAACATAAACTCTAAGCTAATAATCTAATCTAAAACTCTAAACTATTTAATAAAAATAAACTAAGTTATAACTCTAAATAAAACGCCGAGTATAAGCTTAAAATATAAAATAAACAATAACTGAAACAAAAAACCCTAAAATAAGAATCTAACCTAAAAAACTCTAAACTCTTAACTAAAACTAAACTAAACAAGAATTCAAAAAAACACTAATATATTACTCTATTGTAAAACTATAAATTCTTAAAAAAAAATAAACTTGTTAAAAACTGAAATATAAGAATCTAAGATAAAAAATATAAACTCTTAACTATAACTAAACTAAACTAGAACTATAACAACAAATCTAATCTGATACTCTGATAAAAACTCTAAACTCTTAAATAGAACTAAACTAAACTAAAACTAAGATAATAATACAAGCTAAAACTATAAGATCCCAACTATTAATAAAATAAAATTAAACTTTTGCAAAAACTCTGAGATAAGACTCTAATATATAACTACAAATTCTTAACTATTACTTAACTAAAATTAAACTTTAAAAAAAACTTTAAAATAAGACTCTTAGCTAAAACTCTAAAATCTTAACTATTAATAAAATAAACTATAACTTATACAAAAACTATGCTAAGACTCTAATCTATGAACTATCTACTATAAGCTAAACCAATACTAAAATATATCTATAATATAAACTCTTAGCTAATACTCTAAGACAAAATTATAAACTCTTAACTGAAAATAAACTAAACTATAACTCTTACTAAATTTCTTAGCTATGACTCTAATGTAAAACACCACACTCTTAACTAAAACTAAACTAAAATAGAACTCTAAAAAAAACTCTAAGATAATAGTCTAAGCTAAAACATCAATACTCTTAACTAAAACTAAACTCAACTAAAACTCTAAGCTAAGTCTATAATGTAAAATTCCAAATTTTTAACTATAAATAGAATAAACTAGAAGTCTAGCAAAAACTCTAAGATAACACTCTAATACAAAACTATAAACTCATAAATATTACTAAACTTAACTCCAGATATAAAAAACACTCGATGCTAAGACTCTAAGCTAAAATTCTTAACAATATAATAAAAATAAAATAAACTTAAAAAAAAGATACAATATATTACTCTAATCT
This sequence comes from Artemia sp. Qi Xiang Cuo, assembly GCF_049724085.1. Lineage (NCBI taxonomy): Eukaryota > Metazoa > Arthropoda > Branchiopoda > Anostraca > Artemiidae > Artemia > Artemia sp. Qi Xiang Cuo. The sequence continues at coordinate 82,211,612 of NC_142795.1, read as the reverse complement.
AAAAACTCTAAAATATTAACTATAAACAAACAAAAATCTAAATATAAAAAAAATTTTAATATATTACTCTAATATAAAAAACTCTAAAATATATACAAAAACTAAACTAAACTAGAACTATAAAAAAAAATCAAGAATAAGAATATAATGTCCAACAAAAAACACTTAACTGAAACTAAACTAGAAATCTAACAAAAACTTTAATATAAGAATCTAATCTAAAAAAATCTTAACTCTTAACTAAAACTAAAATAAATTAAAAATATATTCAATGACTAAAAGTTTAAACTCAGATGTATTAAATATGTTTAAAATAAACTATAACAAGAAAATAAAATATAACTCTAAAAAAACTCTAAGCTAAGGATATACTATAAAAGTCTAAAACCTTAAATAAAACTAAACTAAACTAGAACTCTAACTAAAACTCTAATATGTGACTCTAATCTACAAAACTGTAAACTCTAAAATAAAACTATACCAGACGGAAGCTCTAACTGAAAAGCAATGATAAGATATCAAATTTCTTAACTTAAATTAAACTAAACTTCAACTCTAACAAAAACTCTAAGCTAAGACTCTAAGCTAAAACTCTAAACTATTAACTAGAACTAAAATAAACTAGAACTTCAACAAAAACTCTAAGCTAAAAACTCTAAACTCTTAACTAAAACTTAACCAAACTATAACTTTAAGTAAAACTCTAGCTAAACTAAAACTCTAAACTAAAACTAAGCTAAAACTAAACTAAACTAGAACTCTAACTAAAACTCTAAGCTAAGACTCTATGGTAAACTCTAAACTAAAAATAAAATAAACTATAAATATAACTTAAACTAAAAGTTGAAAAATAAAACTATTAAATAAAATTAAACTAAAATAGAACTAAAACAAAAAAAAGCTATTAACTAGAACTAAAATGAACTTCAACTATAACAAAATCCCTAATATAATACTCTAAGCTAAAAATATAAACTAAAACTAAACTATACTAGAACTTCAACATAAACTCTAAGCTAACACTCTAAGCTAAAAACACTAAACTCTTAACTAAAATAAACTAGAACTCTAACAAAACTCTAAGCTGAGACTCTAAGCTAAAACTCCAAACTCTTAAGTAAAACTAAACTAAACTAGAACTCTAAGCTAAGAATCTAAGGTAAAACTACCAAACTCTTAACTAAAACTAAACTAAACTAGAACTCTAACTGAAACTCAAAGGTAAAACATCAAACTCTTAACTAAAATTAAACTAAACTAGAACTCTAACAAAAACTCTAAGCTAAGACTCTAAGCTAAAAACTCGTAAACTCTTAACTAAAACTTAGTCAAACTAAAACTTTAAGTAAAACTCTAAGCTATGACTCTAAGCTAAAACATCTAAATTCTTAACTGTAACTAAACTAAACTTCAACTCTAACTAACCAAACTCTAAGCTAAGACTCTAAGGTAAAACTCTAAACTCTTAACTAAAACTAAACTAAACTAGAACTCTCAACAAAAACTCTGAGATAAGACTCTAAGCTAAAAACTCTAAACTCTTAACTAAAACTAAACCAACACTACAACTTTAATTAAAATTGTAAACTATGACTGTAAGCTAAAACTCTAAATTATGAACTGTAACTAAACTAACCTAGAACTCTTAATAAAACTCTAATCTACGACTCTAAGATAAAAAATATAAACTATTAAATAAAACAAAAATAAACTAGAAATATAACAAAAAGTCTAAGCTAAAAAAAAAAACCTACAAAATTTTAAATAAAGATAAAACAAACTAAAAATTTAAGCTAAGACCTTTAGGCTAAAAACTCTAAACTTTAAACCAATACTAAACTAAACTAGAACTGTAACTGAAACTCAACTGTAAAAAATCAAATTCTTAAATAAAATTAAAATAAACTTCAACTTTAACAAAAACTCTAAGCTAAGACTCTAAGCTAAAAATCTAAACTCTTAACTAAAACTTGACCAAACTGTAACTTTAAGTAACATCATAAGCTATGACTCTGATATAAAACTCTCAATTCTGAACTTTAACTAGACTAAACTAAATTAGAACTCTGAACACAACTCTAAGCTACGACTCTAAGCTAAAAACTCTAAAGTCTAGACTAAAACTAAACTAAACTAGAACTCTAACAAAAACTCTAAGCTAAGACTCTAAGCTAAAAAAACCTCTAAACTTTTAACTAAAACTAAACCAAACTAAAACTTTAAGCTAAGACTCTAATCTAAAAACTCTAAACTCTTAACTAAAACTAAACTAAACTAGAACTCTAACAAAAACTCTAAGCTAAGAGTCTAAGCTAAAAAAACCCTCTAAACTCTTAACTAAAACTAAACCAAACAAAAACTCTAAGCTAAGTCTCTAAGGTAAAACTTCAAACTCTTACCTATAACTAAGTTGTGGGTGAAAAGGATGGGTACTTCAATTTGTAAAATGGGTTTAGGACGGTCACTAAGAAAAGAACTTGTTCTGAAATGCCTTTTGAAAAGTAGTGCTTGGTTTTGGAGCAATCAAAAAGTGGTAAAGTAAAGTTGTGGGTGAAAAGGATGGGAACTTCAACTTGTAAAATGGGTTTAGGATGGACATTATGAACAGAACTTGTTCTGAAATGCCCTTTGAACAGTATTGCTTTGTTTTGGAGCATTCAAATAGCTGTAAAGTAAAGTTGTGGGTGTAAAGGATGGGTACTTAAATTTGTAAAATGGGTTTAGGAGGGAGATTAAGAAAAGAACTTGTTCTGAAATGCCATTGAAAAGTATTGCTTGGTGTTGGAGCATTCAAAAATCAGTATAGTAAAGTTGTGGGTGAAAAAGATGGGTACTTCAACTTGTAAATTTGGTTTAGTAGGTAAATTAAGAAAATAACTTTAACTGAAAAGAAATAAAAACCCAATAAAAAATCTTAAAAAATGGGGGGTGCAGGGGCCTGGGGGGTGCCGGGGGTCCTTTGGGAGTCGGTGTAGACCTTTAGCGCCGGGTGGCCCGTTGGGAGCCCTTTTGACCTTTGGGGCCTGAGAGAGGGCCTTTGGGGACCCGGGGAGGGCCTTTGAGGGTCTTGGGAGGGCTTTTGGGGGTCTGGGGGCACTTGAGGGCCGATTGGTCCTTTGGGAGCCCGGTGGACCTTTGGGGACCGGGTGAGGGCCTTTGGGGGTCCGGGGGGCCCTTTGGGAGCCCGGTGGGTCTTTGGGGGCCCGGGGAGGGCCTTTGGGGGTCTGGGGAGGGTCTTTGGGGGTCTGGGGGCCCTTTGGGAGCTTGGGGGACCTTTGAGAACCGGCAGCTTCCTTCAGGGTTGGGGTAGGGGGATTGGAACCCTTTAGGGTTGGGGTAGGGGGATCGGAACCCTTTGGGGTTGGGGTAGGGGACCTCACGACACTGTTAAAATACAACTTGTGAATTATAATGACCACAGAGTTTCACCTTAAATTTTCTTCTAAAATCATATTTTAATTCATCTCCTAAAATGTCTCTGACTGTTTCGCCAAAATAATTCCATAAAATAGTTAAATTGGTTTCTCCCCAATAATCCCTAAACGAAATTTCAGCGAGTTCCTCTTGTTTGGAATCTCTGCGCTGACACATTTCAAATTACTAAGAAACCTGATTCCCGCGCTAAAACAATTCATTGCTAGGATCTAAAGATTTGCTCGGAGACAGTTCCCCTTAGAAACAACAAATTAAGTTCTTTTCCATGTCAATCAATCAATCATGACATCATCTGTCATGTGTGATATAAACTTTGCTTCAGAAATATTCTCTTGGTAGAACTCCAAATACATTAATTAACTTGACTCCATCTGTCAGACATTAATTAATTCCCTAGGAGACAATTTGATAAATGACTCGATAATCCATGAAACTGAGAAAGTTTCTTTTTTTCAAATTCTCTATGACAAAAACCTTGAAAAAATACATGAATGTAAGAAAGTTCATTTTTTTCGAAGTCTCGAGGCCAAAGAAAATAAAAACATACATGAATTTGAGAAATTTCCTGTTTTTCAATCTCTCACGAACAAAGTCAATAAAAACATACATAAATGTGAGAAATTTCCTGTTTTTTCGAATTCTCACGGACAAAAAACATAAAAAAATACATAAATGTAACAAAATTCCTGTTTTTCAATTTTTCACTGACAAAAACCATAAAAACAGACATAAAAGTGAGAAAGTTCCTGTTTTTCAAATTCTCATTGACAAAAACCATAAACCACGTGGTTCTTTGCCAATATATGGTGTGCTGACACGACCTCCTGAGGTATCTCTACTAGAAAGTAAGACAAACAAAAAGAATTTTATATAGGAATCCTGGCAAATTCCCACAGTAAAAAATTTATCTTTGAAAGTTTACCCCCCCCCCCGGGAACTTCCCTCCCCACGAAAAACTATCCTGGAAAAAAATCCCCCTGACAGAAAATTCTTCTCCCTCCTCTCCCCCACAAGAATACTTCCAATAAGAAATATTATACGTAAACAATGGACGAAACTCACGACATACAAACTTTTCCCCATGGGCTGTAGGGCGTTATGTTATCCTCAAAGACATAGTTACTAGGATTTTCAACTATGTTGAACAAAATGGCTATATCAGAATTTTGATAGGGCTACTTTTAGGAAAAAAGGTGGATGGGAGAGGGCCAGTTGACCTTCAATCTTTTTGGTCACTTAAAAAGGGCACTAGAAATTTTAATTTCCGTTCAAATGAACCCTTTCTCCATATTCTAGGCCTATTGGTTCGATACGATCAACCCTGAGAAAAAGAAAAACAAACAAACAAACAAATAAACACACATCCGTGACCTTTCTTCTGGCAAAATATACAAAATTCTACATTTTGCAGATGGGGGCTCGCAACTTCTACATTAGGGCTCTCAGATACGCTGAATCTGATGGTGTCATTTTCGTTAAGGTTCCATGACTTTTAGGGGATGTTTCTACCCTTTTTAGAATATCAGGCAGATTTTCTCAGGCTCTTAACTTTTGATAGGTAATACCAAACGTCATGATGTATATATATTTGGAATCAACCTCAAAATTCCGTATTTAAGTTTACATATTTGAAAGTGAGTAATAAATAATGTCGTACAGTTGATTATCTGGAACAATGGATGATAAAATAGTAAATATTAGTTTCACTGAGATAATTTTATTGAAGTTTTTGGAAAAAAACATGGAAAAGAATTGAAAATTTGTAAATTCCGACGGTTGTAGTACGGAAAAATATACATTTTATTTTGATATTAAATAAGAAAACAAGTTTTTTTTTAACTGAAAGTAAGGAGAAACATTAAAACTTAATACGAACTGAAATTATTCCCTATATGAAAGGGGCTGTCCCCTTCTTAATGCCTCGGTCTTTGCGCTAAAGTTTTATATTGTTTTAAAAAAGATAGTTGTGACAAAGAGTCAAACTCTAGCGTAAAGAGCCAGGAGGGTGGAGGTACATCCTTCTCCGGTACGAAGATCTTCTAAAAGGCTTGCTTGAATCCTTACATGATAAAAAACGATTTGAGCTTTTGGATTTAAGCTAAAACGAAGTATTTGCAATAATTCTGACTTCTACCTAGCAAACAGTTCTGCATTTTGTTGTATTTTAATGACGTTCACCCTCGGGTCTAAGGCCACATACACTGGGCAAAGACTGTGTATGATACAAAGTCAAGGGATTGATTATTTTTTTTCGAACAAAGTGCAATCTTTTTCATCAAAAACTATTAAGCTTTAACATTTAAGATGGCAAAATAAGTTAAAAACTTTATCCACGTGTTAATACTGATATTCTAATTTTTATGAATTTTTTTTTGTGTCTGTTTTTTGTTATCAATCCTTATCTGCTTAGTCACTTTTATTATCATGGTAATTAGCTAACATGTTTATTTTTTAAAGCATTAAGTAACGGTGATTTTTTATGTTTATATGCTAGGATAGTGGAATATAGAAAGACTCGATTAAGGTAACTCATCAAGCTAAAAGCTACAATAATTGTATTGAACATGCAAAGAGTAATTCCATATAGATCTTGCCAAATTAAAAAAATGTATGAAAAAGTGTAATCTTAATCTTATGTCTTTCCGTCTCCAAAGACGGAAATCTATCCATTTTTAGAAAATAAATGCTAACATAAATGCAAAATATTCTCGTTGTTTACTTGGTTTGATATTCCCTGAAATTGCAACAATACCAAACACATCAACTAATTTTTGCACATTCTGATAATCGTAAATTTGAGTTAATCTAAATATATATTCTGAGCACTGTCTAGCTTAATTCGCAAGGTTTCAAGAGCTTAAGGTCTTAACTCTCTAAACTTGTTACAAGCGAAATGGCTAGACGTATCTACATATATAATTCAGAATGCTTCGTTTGGGATTTACTGAAAACAAGATATATATTAAACCTTATTTTTATAATTGTAACATTGAAAAACAAAAAAATACTGTTAAATAAAATGTTGAATCTTATTCTTTTTTTAATTATGCCTATGCCTATTTTTTTGCAATCGGTTTTTCCGCAGACCTTCCCATGTTAAGATTTCTGTGACAATATTTTGAATGTTCTGAATACTTCTGGTGAATGTTCACTACATACTTAGCTAATAGCTGGTTTTGGTTAAATTCCAAAACAGTTCAAATAAATTTAATTGTGGCACTGGCTCTAGTTAGGTTTGGAATTTAGCTAAATTTAGTATGAATAGGTCTGGTATTAACTGAACTTTGGTGTTAGCTAAACCAGTTGCTCTTGGCCAAAACCTATTAGCATTATTTTTCAAGTTTTGAAAACAAATTGCAAAGTAAAACATTGTTTTTTTCATTTTGGGAATGGGAGAAATAGATATAGATACAAATTTAATGAATAGGTTTTCCAAAGATCCATCTCTGCAACCCTTTTTAATTTTTTCCCAGTGCGCATTTTGAATTTTGCTGTTCATTATTGCATTCATTAAGAATTATTTTGGTCAAGAATACTTAGGTTTTTCAAAAACAGAAACAAAAATGGGAATACGACCTTAATCTAAGCAAGTGAACAAATTATTTTTTCGTCACCTATTTTCTGCTGGACGTGGAAGTTATTTTTTTTACATTTCAATAGTCTTAAAGAAAGAAAAAACGAGCAAAATGGGGTTTTTAAAGGCCAAATGAAAGCACTGAAGAAACACAACAAACCGAATATTTCAAGGGGACAATCGCCTCTTTTCTTCAGGGCGAAACGAAAAAAGCGTAAAAATATAATCAATGCGAGGACCGAAGAACAAACCAACAAATAAAACGTGGAAAGTCATTGTGAATGTAAAAAAAAAAATGAAAAAAAAAATGAAATGATGAATAAAAATCAATAAAAACAAAAAATTGTAAGAATTAAAACCAAATATATAAGAACAATAAAAGTGAGTCATTCACCAGTATCCGTGATTTGCAAAGAAGTTCAAAATTGAACCTCCATCGAAGGATACTAGCGAATAACTGAGAAATAAAAGAAAAGAGCATTCATTCACTCAAGCCAAAGCGAAACAGCATTGAATGATTTTGAAAGCTGTCTTCTGACTCCTGATTTTATTAGTTGCATTCCTCGCAGACACTCTTTGAGACTTAAGGGGTTTTTGGCGTGTCTGATTAAGTGATTGGGAAAGTGTTACAAGGTTTATATCTGGGACTACTAAATTATCGGCTTTTCTTTTGAGAAAACTGAAATACGGCTCATTTATTTTTAAATCACCTGAATCCCTGTTCAAAGCTAGACCTAAATGTTGGTATTTATAAATTTCAACAGCTTCTCTGTAGTGCTGGACAATGCCTTTGTCATGCGAAATTAGTCTAGCTTGATTAAACAAAATAGCATGGTCTGGATTTTCAAAAATGTGCTCTGCAAAGGCAGAATCAAAATTTTTTCCGCTTTTTAAGTGTATTATTAATTGAGGTAGAGTGCTGAGTTAATCTATCCATAAATCGCTGATCAGTTCTTCGGATATACCCAAGACCACACGAACAAGGAATTCTGTAGACACCGGAGTTTTCACCTATCGGGATAGGCTCTTTACCTTGATAAATTTGGGAATTGATAGTTTTTTTGAGTCTATAGTAAGTGTAAATGTTATTTTTTCTTAGATTTTTTGAAATGTGGTCTGAAACCCCTTTAACGTACGGGAGACCAAGATAAACTGAATCTGATAATCTTTCAATGCGTTTTGCAGTTAAAGAATTTATTAAACTAATTGGAATACCCTTCCCAAATAAAATATCTCTAAGGTGGTCGAATTCTGAATCCAAGAAGCGTGTTGAACAAACTTTCAATGCTCTATCAACTAGAAAAGTGACAACTCCTCTTTTCACAGCAGGAGAAAGATTAGAGGAATAATTTAAGTAACGGTTACTATGTGTGGGTTTTCTATAGACACCAAAGTCGAAACATGTATCATTTCGGTGCACCAGAAAATCTAAGTAAGGAAGACGCCTCTCTACCTCTGATTCCTGAGTGAATTTAAGTTTTGGATCGAAGGAGTTGAGCAAGTGAAGAAAAGAACCCAGAGAATCGGCACCATGCTCCCACAAATAAAAAATATTGTCTTTAAAACGAACCCAAAATTTAGGTTTACAAAAATTTGCAAAATAGCCCTTTCTTCAAGGTCTTCCATGAAGATATCAGCCTGTATTGGTGAAAGGGGGGCACCCACGGAAAGCCCATATTTCTGTCTATAAAAAAATGTCTCTATAATTGAAGTAAAATGAAGTTCTGTTGCAAAGGGCTGTATGTGAAAGAAGTGTTTGATTCGAAAGAGTAGATTTTTCTGATAGAGATGGGTTAGAATTAAGTTTATGCTCCTAAATCAGTTCGGCCTTTTGAGGATCACAATTGGTTTAAATTGAACCTGCATCAAAACTGCTAATTCTTGTATTTGGTTTAACCGAAACTTGCTTTACCTTGGAAACGAAATCAGCGGAATTTTTAATATAGGATTTTTTAGCCTGAATTAGTGGGTGAAATACAACTGATAAGAATTTCCCTATTTGTGGATTACCGGGCTGATGCATTTTAGGAAGACCCTAAAAATGAGTCCACCATCAAAACGAACAGAAATTACAATAAATAACCGAGTCAAACTCAAAATGAGCAGAACCCCTATGCCTTCACAAGGCCAGAACCTAATTTGTACTTTACTGAAAAAAATATAAATGTTTTTACTTTTATAATTTTAATAAATCAAACAATATTAACATTTTGATTACTAAACATCAGTACATGTATATTAAGCTTACAATGCACATTCTTTTGTATTTTATTTTAGTAAAGTGCAAATTATGTCCTGGCCTTGGGAAGGCATAGGGGTTTTGAGCCCAACTTGTGTTAATTTCTACTCTTTTTGAGTTTGACTCGGTTATTTATTGTAATTTCTCTTCGTTTTGGGTTTCATTTATTTATCGATGCTGATTTGTGGTAGTTTCACGCTTGGTAGATTATTTTATTTTCGCTCATTTTTTGTTTAGTGAAATTCTTTACTTTTCTTTGAAAAACTTATTTTGTGGAAAAAGTTTTTTTTAATTAATTTCTGTTCGTTTTATATTGACATAGTCTTTTCAGGGAAATAAAAAATTATACTTTAAATCTTTTCGTTTTTTTTAAAGAATTTATAGTTTGGCCTGCCATTTGTATACTGGAGAAAATTTCTCCGCAATTTTTAACAACATACACCCTTTTAAAACCTGGACACAAATAGTAGTGTTTAATTTAGTTTCATACCTCCTCTAGTTGACCTGAAATGGAAAACTTGATACCATTCGCAAAAAAAAATCTGTTTACTTTCTATGATAGCTTGGATACACTTACGCTATTTTGATTTGGTTAAATTTTAAGAGTAAAAGTAGCCCCAAAAGTTTGAACATAATATCCTCAGTCGTTCTTGGGATACTGCTGAGATGCCTTACTAGGAATTAGCATTAATACAATGTATTTTGATTTAATCTTAAAGCAACATTCAGTTTTTAAACATAATGGGAAAATGGGAGGGTGGGCGTGGAGGGGGATTAGTTGCCCTCCAATTACTTTTCAACTATTTAAAAGGGCATCAGTCCTTTCTATTTTCAATCGATTGAGCCCTTTTCGAAGTTCCCACGACAACTCCTTCGATACGAAGTGCCCTGGTCTAAACAATTACAACAACAAAAAAAAAGAACAATACATTATACCCACATCGATCTTTACTACAAAAATGTCAAGCCTTCCAATCACTTTCGACTATTAAAAAGAGCACTAGGCCTTACGATTTCCAATCGAATCAGCCCTTTTTGAAACGACAACGCTTTCTAAAAACACCTTATATGCCACCAGGGCAAAAATTACAACCCTTACCCTAAGGGCTGTGAGGAAGGTTGTCATCCTCAAAGACCTAATTTCCAGAACTTTCAACTACGTTAAACAAAATGGCTATCTCAAAATTTTGATTGGATGTGTTTGGGGAAATGGTGATCCTGAGAGGGGCGTTAGTCGGTCTCCAATCACTTTCAATATTAAAAAAGGCACTAGGCCTTTCAATTTCCAATCAAATGAGCCCTTTTGAAGTTTTTACGACAACGCTTTCAATAAAAAACTTATATACCCCCAGAGCATAACTTACAATCCTTGCCCTGAGGGCGGGGGGGGGGAGTTGTCATCCTCAAAGACCTAATTTCCGGAACTATCTACTACGTTGAACAAAATGGCTATCTATAAACTTTGATTGGATGTGTTTGGGGAAATGGTGGGCGTGAGAGGGGGGTTAATTACTCTCCACTCACTTTCGACTATTAAAAAGAGCAATTTCAATTTCAAATCCAATGAGCCCTTTTTGAAATTTCTACGACAACTTTCTATATAAACCTTATATACCCCCAGGACATAACTTACAACCCTTGCACTGAGGGCTCTGAGGGGGTTATCATCCTAAAAGACCTAATTTCCTGACCTTCCAACTCCGTTGAACAAAATGGCTATCTATAAACATTGATTGAATGTTCTTGGGGAAATGGTGCGCGTGAGAGGGGGTTAATTACTCTCCACTCACTTTCGACTATTAAAAAGAGCAATTTCAATTTCAAATCCAATGAGCCCTTTTTGAAATTTCTACGACAACTTTCTATATAAACCTTATATGCCCCCAGGACATAACTTACAACCCTTGCACTGAGGGCTCTGAGGGGGTTATCATCCTAAAAGACCTAATTTCACGAAACTTTCAACTACGTTGAACAAAATGGCTATCTATAAACTTTGATTGTTTGTTCTTGGGGAAATAGTGGGCGTGAGAGGGGGGTTAATTACTCTCCACTCACTTTCGACTATTAAAAAGGGCAATTTCAATTTCAAATCAAATGAGCCCTTTTTAAAATTTCTACAACAACTTTCTATATAAACCTTATATGCCCCCAGGGCATAACTTACAGCCCTTGCCCTCAGGGCTCTGAGGGGGTTGTCATCCTGAAAGACCGAATTTCCAGAACTTTCTACTACGTTGTACAAAATGGCTATCTATAAACTTTGATTGAATGTTCTTGGGAAAATGGTGGGCGTGAGAGGGGGTTAATTACTCTCCACTCCTTTTGACTATCTAAATGAGGAATTTGAATTTCCAATAAAATGAGCCCTTTTTGAAATTTCTTCAACAACTTTCTATATAAACCTTACCGGGCTTTGTACAGGAAACTGATCCAGGAACGTGTGAAGGAGATGGCCCCAACGCGACCCTTGAGGACGTCCGGGACATAAGGCGGAATAAGGCGGAAGGCATAACTTACAGCCCTTGCACTGAGAGCTCTGAGGGGTTTATTATCCTAAAAGATCCAATTTCAAGAACTTGCCACTACGTTGAACCAAATAGATATCTCAAAATTTTGATTCGTGTGTTTGGGGAAATGATGGGTGTGTGAGGGGGGTTAGTCACTCAATAAGCACTTTCAACTATTAAAAAAGGCACTAGCCCTTTCAATTTCCGATTGAATGAGCCCTTTTGAAGTTTCTACGACAACGCTTTCAATAAAAACCTTATTAGCCCCCCGGGCATAACTTAAAACCCTTGCCCTGAGGGCTGTGGGGGGAATGGGTTGTCATCCTTAAAGACCTAATTTCCAAAACTTTCATCTACGTTGAATGAAATGGCTATCTAAGATTTTTGATTGGATGTGGTTGGGGAAAAGGTGGGCGTGAGAGGGGGGTTAGTTGCCCTCGAATCACTTTCAGCTATTAAAAAGGGCACCAGCCCTTTGAATTTCCAATCGAATGAGCTCTTTTTCAAGTTTCTACGACAACATATTTTAATAAAAACCTTATATGCCCCCAGGGCAAAACTTATAACCCTTGCCCTGAGGACTGTGGGGGAGTGTCCTCCTCAAATGTACAATTTCCATGTGAACTTTGAACTGCGCTGGAACAAAATGGCTATCTTAAAATTTTTATTGGATGTGTTTGGGGAAATGGTGAGCGTGGGAAGGGTGTTAGCTTGCCTTCCAATCACTTTCGACTATTAAAAAGGGCACTGGCCATTTCAATTTCCAATCGAATGAGCCTCTTTTGAAGTTTCTACGACAACACTTTCTATAGATAAACCTTATATGCCCCTAGGGCATAACTTACAACCCTTGCCCCGAGGGTTGTGGGGGAGTTGTCATCCTCAAAGACATACTTTCTATTTGGAACTCAAAACTACGTTGAATAAAATGGTTATCTCAAAATTTTGATTGGATGTGTTTGTGGAAAAGGTGGGTGTGAGAAGGGATTTAGTTGCCCTCCAATCACTTTTGACTATTAAAAAGGGTACTAGGTCCTCCAATTTCCAATCGGATAAGACCTTTTCGAAGTTTCAACGACAACTCCTTCGATGCGAAGTGCCTGGGTATGGAGGAAAAAAAATAAAAAAAATACATTGTGCCCACATTGTTGTATACTTAGGCAGCGCTATTGCGCTGCTTATGATAAAAAGCTCGTTTATGACTTCTTGGACAAATTTTTGTGTGGGATCGGTAGCTAATTGTTCATATGTATTAGAATCATTTAAAAATTTACCTGACTTTTTTGTCGTAATCATCTGAATCAAATACAGCAATAGTAATGCCTTTATCGGCTTTCGTAATAATCCTGGAATGATCTTTATGTAATGCGCGTAAGACGTCAACAACCCCTCAAGTCTCAAAGAGTGTCTGCGAGGAATGCAATTATTAAAATCAGAAGTCAGTTGACATAGCTCTCAAACTCATTCAATGCTGTTTCGTATTGGTTTGAGCGAGTGAATGTTTTTTCTTTTATTTCTCAGCTCAGTTATTCGCTAGTATCCGTCGATGGAGGTTCAATTTTGAATTTCTTTGCAAATCACGGATATTGGTGAATGACTCACTTTTCTTGTTGTTAGGTATTTCGTTTTATTTACAATTCTTAGGCTTTTATTTATTTTTATACATCTTTTACTTTTTTGAGTTTTTTTCACATCCACATTGACTTTCCGCGTTTTGTTATGTTAGTTTGTTCTTCGACACTTGTATTGGTTATATTTTTTCTTTTCGCGCTGAAGAAGAGAGGTGTTTGTCCCCACGAAATATTCGCTTTGTAGTGTTTTTTCAGTATTTTCATTTGGCCTTTAAAAAACCCATTTTTGCTCGTTTATCTTTCTTTATGTTATGTCAAGCCAATGTGGTTTAAGAAATTATCTTTAATATGTCTGTGCTAGGTTTTTTGCTAGTGGAAGCCGTTGAATTTTATTCTTACCGCTGTAGATACTTGGTTATATCTCGGAAACTGTTGCAGGAAGAGACAGCAGAATTCTGAAAGCGCATTTGGACTCGTCATGTTCTGATTACAGAAGGTATATCCTTGTCTCATAATCGAGTTTTTTTTGTAGATCACAGATGGTAGAGGACAGCCAAAGTCACGGCGTTAGCTAAATATCATTACGATTTGACATTATAAATCTTCTTGCGAAACTACTGGTAGTTTTTCATGGTGAAGCGTTGCTACTTTTCTCTCAAAGCAGATCCTAAAATGTTTCAATTTGACTATATTTTTACAGATAATTTGGAGCTAAGAGAAGAGAACCAGAACTTGTCATTGTGCCCAAGGACAAAGATAGGTCTGTCATTAGACTCATTAGAAGATTTTGGGGATAAACAAATCCACAAATATCAAAATACTCAAGAAGAAAAAGTGGATGATAGAATAGACGCCATAAATGTTACAGAAAGCCTTAAACAGGTAAGAGAAAGATTATTTAAACTATACATTAGAGGTTTTGAGATGATATTTTTTAAGTTTTAGTTACATTTCCCTGGGCTTTGTAACTTCTATTAAAATATGGTTTAAATACTTTTTGAAAAATATTATTTACAAGTAATCATTTTTTAATTCTACAAAAAGTAGAGAATTAATCCAGAAAGTTGGAAAATTGACACGCTGGCATTTTTTAGTCTGAAAAACGATCTAGATAGGTATTGTTTTTAGTATCTATAACGCATACAAAATTACACAAAGTGACAAACTACTTTGCAGAAAATAAAAATTGAACAAGGAACTTGATATTTTAGCGTCTGTAAAGGTTAGAAGGAGGAATTGATATATATACAAAATTGCAAAATTTGGCAAGTGACTCTGAACAGCTAAAGAAAAGGACATGGAACAAGGAACAGCAACAATTCACATTGAATTGCAAGCGACAACGTGACTTCAACTAAAGAATAACACGATAATTTTGCTATTTTGGAGTTTAGATATTTCAAAAAATTACGATTGAATATAGAAGGCGTTAGCAGGAAGGAGGAACTGAATTCACGACACAATGTCTTAATTCGACTGAAATTGCTGATTTGCCAACCTATCACTTGAAACTAAAGAATAAAGCGATGATTATCCCAATTTGAGATATTTCAGAGCGCATAGCCGCGGGAACACTTGATTTTGACTCCGAACAGCTAAAGTAAAAGGCATGGGAAAAAGTACGAGGTAATTATGCACGAAAATGAAGCGAAAGCGAGATCTGCTGTTAGAAGACATTTGACAACCATTATCACAACGAATTGCAAATGCAATATGCTGTCTGAAGAGAAGCAACAGTGAGAATCACAAAGAGTTTCAGAAGAGAACAAATTCCATAAAATGGATGATTCTTTGATGTATTAACAGGAAGGAGGAATTGAATTCACGCCAAACTTTCTTAACACAGTTGTTATTACTTATTTGACATCTCATGACTTGAAACGAAATAGTGACGAATATATATACTCCCTTTAAATGAAGTTCACATTATCTGTAGTTAAAAAGACAAGTGGCAATGAGAATCAATACATAAAAGCCTACCACGTGCCGAGTGCTGGGGCCCGGCCTCGCAATTGGCCACATAGTTTATGTCTCAAAACTGGCATACTGAAATTTCTGACCACAAAAACGATTTAAATAGGACACAACTTAAAGGAAGAATTCGCATTTTTCCCAGGGTGGTTGTATCGAACCCATGGTGACGCCTTGATCAAACAGTTCGTGGTAACGAACTGTAAGTAAGGAGTGACCCAGCTCAATAATAACCGAAATTCTACAAATCAGATTTTATGCTGATTTTAAATATGTAAGTTTCATCAAGTTTAGTCTTACCGATCAAAAGTTACGCGCCTGGGAAAATTTGCCTTATTTTCGAAAAAAGAGAGAGAAACAACCCCTAAAAGTCATAGAATTTTAATGAAAATCACACCATCAGATTCAGCGTACCAGAGAACCCTACTACAGAAGTTTCAAGCTTCTCTCTGCAAAAATATGGAATTTTGTAAATTTTGCCAGAAGAAAGGTCACGGATGCGTGTTTATTTGTTTTTTTTTTCCCCAAGGGTGATCGTATCGAACCAGTGGCCATAGAATGTCGTGGGAGGGCTCATTCGAACCGAAATTAAAAGTTCTAGTGCCCGTTTTAAGTGGCCAAAAATATAGAGGGCAACTAGGCCCGTCCCATGCTCCTTTTTCCCAAAGTCATCCGATCAAAATTTTGAGATCGCCATTTTGTTAAGCTTGGTCGAAAAATACAATAAATATGTCTTTTAGGCTGATTTAATCCCCCATTGTCCCTGGGGGAAGGTCTGCAAATTATGAACTTTGCCCAATGTTTATATATAGTATTGGTTATTGGGATGTATACAGAAGTTTTAAGGGGGATGTTTTTTGATGATGATGGGGGTGGGGTGTGGGTGGGTCGGGTGTTACGTGGGAGGATCTTTCCATGGAGGAAGTTTTCATGGGGCAAGGGCATAATGCTATGAAGGGGGTGCCGGTTTTCCCAGCATTATTAAAAAAAACAATCAGAAATTAGATAATAATAAAAAAAATTTCAACTGAAAGTAAGGAGCAACATTAAAATTTAAAACGAACAGAAATTAATACGTACATAATTGAATTCGCACCTAATTATTATTTTGCTCTTTACGCTAAAGTTTTTTTGTACTTTCATCAGAGCTATTTATCCTAATTAACGGCCTTTGTGATTGAGGGCTCATTCTTAAAATATTGGAACAAAATTTGAACTTAGCGCAAAGAGTGAGGTATTGACCAGGGGGCAAACCCCCTAATATACGGAGTAAAAATATACGAATATAGAAGTGCGTTATGTAATTTAATTCGTACGTTACGTCAGAACAAAATTTTTAGAAAGCCATTTAGCCAAAATAAGGAAAATAAATATGCAAATTTCGTTTTAATTATTAGTGCAAGGTGAGCCAAAATAAAAGCTGCATTAACTCAAAAACGTTCAGAAATTAAATAAAAAAACAAGTTTTTTTTAACTGAAAGTAAGGAGCGACGGTAAAACTTAAAATGAACAGAAATTATTCCGTATATGAAAGGGGCTGCCCCCTTCTCAACCCCTCCTCTTTACGCTAATGTTCGACTCTGTTTCACAACTTTGTTTTTTAAAACAATAAAAAACTTTAGCGTAAAGAGTGAGGGACTGACGAGGGGGCCCTCCCTTTCATATACGGAATAATTTCTGTTCGTTTTAACGTCGCTCCTTACTTTCAGTTAAAAAAAGTTTTTTTTTTATTTAATGTCAAGAAGAGGCTCACATTGTCTGTGGTTAGAAGAGAAGCGACAACGAGGTTCAACATAGACAAGCCTGACACTAGCTTTAAAAAATATGTACTTTCAAGACAATGGAATAGAGGAAGTTTATTTTCTCTAATATCCGAAAGCTTACTACTTATCACGGCAACTTTACTAAATAAATCATACATCCCGAATTTTGACTACCATACCAGGGAGGCAGAAAAAGAAGAAGTTTACAATACCAAAATTACTGAATACGCAAAGAAGATGCATCATTCTTATACCCGGAGGTATAACAATATAATTCCCATGAGGATAAAACCCGGAGAAATATAGAACCGAGGGATCACAAATAGCAGAAAATAAGTTGCATAAGACCTTACAATCATATTTTCTTCTATAAAGAATAATTCTCAAACAACCAACCTGAATTTTAATCTTTGAGTTGGAAATAAGCCGAGAACAAAAAGATTGAAAACGATTCGTAATTATTAATATCAGAGTGAGATAAAGGGTTTAATTAAGAAGGTATCAAAAGCATGTCCGAATCCATTTTATGAATGGTTGATTCACTTCTGTTTGATTTTTAATATCCTTTTTTCTTCCATGAGGAAGAAGAGCTGCCATGAGGCAGCTTTTTTTATTGGTTTGTCTTTATTGCTACTCGCACTTTAATCTTTACTTTATAACTTTTTTAATTTATATTCTTTAGCTTATTCTTTCTTCGTTCTTTATATTCATTACTGTACTTTATTGTTATTGTTCTGTTCAACTTTAGTTTTTATTCTTGAATACTGCCAAAAGTTAATTTTTTGTTGTATATGTACGTTTTTTTACATATGTTTGTGTACTGTTTTTGTACATATGGTTATGTACATATGTATTTTTAAGCCCCAAGACGGCTTAAAGGTGTTTTTTTCCAGAACAGCCGCTTTGTTTTCGTTATTCATTGGGTGAAATCTATTCTCGTTGCTGTTTTCATTTTATATGTTCTTAATATTATTATATTTATTTTTTTTTTTTTTTGGGGGGGGGTCTTCAATTTCCCTTGCACTAAGCACTGCATTTTCGTTATTCACGTGTTAGAAATTAGCCAATTAGATCTTGTGTCTTTTCTTCTCTCTGTTAAAACAAAGAGAAAACGAAATCTCAAGAAGAAGAAAATAAACAGGACTACGGCCAGTAAAAGATCAGGACCAACTAAAGCGACTTGGATATTTCACCCATATTAAACAAGGCGTCTTCAACGCTAAAAACAAAGAAAAATCAAAACTAAACTAAAACAAAATCTAAAACCAAGAAATGAAAAAACAAACAATATACAATTGTTGCTACTGTGACTGAGCACCACAGAGGCTAAATGGAGTTGCTTTAATGAAACCACTGAACCGACAGTGGTTTCAGTGGTTTCATTGAAGCAACTCTATTTAGCCTCTGTGGAGCTCAATCCCAGTAGCAACAATTGTATATTGTTGTTTCTACTTCTTGGTTTTAGATTTTATTTGGTTTTAGGCTAGTTTGGATTTTTCTTTGTTTATAGCGCTGAAGACGCCTTGCTTTATATAGGCGAAACATCCGCGTCATTTTAGTTGGTCTTCTTCTTTTACTGGCCGTCGTCCCGTTTGTTTTCTTCTTCTTGAGATTTCGTTTTCTCTTTGTTTTTATCATGGCTGACTTGGCTTTAGATCTTTCTTCTCTCTGGTTTTCTTTCTTTGTTTGTTAATACACCAGAGTAAGAATACTTCCATTCCCTTCTTTACGCAGTTATGACAACGAAATTGATTAAACTGTTTGAATGTTTGTAATCCGCTGCCAAAAAAGAACCGGCTGATATTTCATTCTTGCTGTACTGAATTTCTGCTGAATGCTTTCTAAATACCTATATTAGCATAAGTAGTGAAGCAATCCATAATAAAAAAAAATGTAAAAAAAGCACCATATCAAAAGAATTGCTAGCGAAATCACAGCCAAAATAAACAGCAAAAAGAAGAATGTAAACGCAGCAAAAAAGAACTGATTACACAAAGGAAAAATGTCTAAGCGAAACCATGAACTGAGACCAAAAATAAGAAAGAAAATCAATACACGCTGAATTTCGCAGCATAACATAGTCCCTTAATATCAAATAATTTACCGTGTTTTATTTTTGCACCCTCCCAAGAGGCTCCCATTTCACTTAAATATTTCCTTATGAAACCCATCCACCCAATTCAGGGATGACCTGCTTTTTGCTTGCCCCTAGATGGTTAGCCGCCAAAGACGATCTTTGGCAATCGGTCATTCTTCATACGTAGAACGTGTCCTAGCCATCTCAACCTTTTTCTTATTATTAGATATAAAAAACAGGTTTTTTCAACATGAAAGTAAGGACCAACATTAAAACCAACAGAAATTATTAACTATATGAGGGGAGTTTTTCTCTCCTGAATACCTCGCTCTTTATGCTAAAGTTTGATTTTTTATTTCTCACAATTCTTTATGAACGACCCCTTAAACACAAGGGCCGTTTAATTAGAATAATAAGCTTTTTCAAAAGTTCTAAAAATGACTTCCCTATTAGCTTCCTTATTACACAAATTTCTGATTTGTGCTGTTCTGAAGCATACCTATGGGGAAAAGTATCATAGGCAGCGCAAAAGCCTAGGTGATAATATAACCTTTTTAGTTGCCGTAAGTGATTGGAAGGCAACAAACACCCCTCTCACACCCACCATTTCTCCAAACACATCCAATAAAAATTATGAGATAGCCATTTTGTTCAACGTAGTTGAAAGGTCTGGAAATTATGTCTTTAAGGATGACACTCCACCCACAGCCCTCAGGGCATGGGTTGTAAGCTATGCCCTGGGGGCATATAAGGTTTTTATAGAAAGTGTTGTCGTAGAAACTTCAAAAAGGGTTCATTCGATTGGAGATTGAAAGGGCTAGTGCTCTTTTTAATAGTCGAAAGTGATTGGAGCGCAACTAACCCCCATCTCACGCCAACCATTTCTCCAAACACATCCAATCAAATTTTGAGATAGCCATTTTGTTCAACGTAGCTGAAAGTTCTGGAAATTAGGTCTTTGAGGATGACAGCCCTCCACAGCGCTCAGGGCAAGGATTGCAAGTTTTACCCTGGGGGAATATAAGGTTTTTTATAGAAAGGGTTGTCGTAGAAACTTCAAAAAGGACTCATTCAATTGGAAATTGAAAGGGCTGAAATTAGGTTTTGAGGATGACAACCCCCCCCCCCACAGCCCTCAGGGCAAGGTTTTTAAGTTATCTCCTGGGGGCATATAAGGTTTTTATAGAAAGCGTTGTCGTAGAAACTTCAAAAAGGACTCATTCAAACGGAAATTGAAAGGCCTAGGACTCTTTTAATAGTCGAAAGTGATTGGAGGGCAACTAACTCCCCACTCACGCCCACAATTTCCCCAAATACATCCAATAAAAATTTTGAGATAGCTATTTTGTTCAAAGTAGTTGAAAGTTCTGGAAATCAGATCTTTGAGGATTAACCCCCCCCTCCCCACAGCCCTCATGGTGAGGGTTGTAAGTTATGCCCCGGGGGTATATAAAGCTTTTTATAGAAAGCCTTGTCGTAGAAACTTCAAAAGGGCTCTTTCGACTGGAAATTGTAAGGGCTAGTGCCCTTTTTAATTAAATCTGGAAATTAGATATTTGAGGATGACAAACCCCCCACATCCCTCAGGGCAAGGGTTGTAAGTTATACACTGGGTGCATATAAGGTTTTCATAAAAAGTGTTGTCGTAGAAACTTAAAAAAAGGCTCATTCGATTGAAAATTGAATGGGCTAGTTCCCTTTTTAACAGTCGAAAGTGAATGGAGGCCAACTAACCCCCCTTTGAAGCCCACCATTTCCCCAAACACATCCAATCAAAATTTTGAGATAGCCAGTTTGTTCAAAGTAGTTTAAAGTTCTGGAAATTAGGTATTTGAGGATGACACCCCCCCCCCCCTCTCCCTGACAGTCCTCAGGACAAGGGTTGTAAGTTTAAGTCTGGGGGCATATAAGGTTTTTTTTATAGAAAGTGTTGTCGTAGAAACTTCAAAAAGGGCTCATTCGATTGGAAATTGAAAGGGCTAGTGCCCTTTTTAATAGTAGAAGTGATTTGAAGGCAACCAACTCCCTCTCACGCCAACCATTTTCACATACATATCCAATCAAAATTTTGAGATAGCCATTTTGTTTAAAGTAGCTGAGAGGTCCACAAATTATATATTTGAGGATGACACTCCCCTACAGCCCTCAGGGCAAGGGTTGTAGGTTATGTCCTGTGGGTATATAAGAAAGTGTATTTTTATAGAAAGTGTTGTCGTAGAAAATTCAAAAAGGGCTCATTCGATTGGAAATTGAAAGGGCTAGTGCCCTTTTTTATAGTCAAAATTGATTGGACGGCAACTAACCCCCCTCTCACTCCCACAATATACCCAAACACATCAAATCAAAATTTTGTGATAAACATTCTGTTCAACGTAGTTGAAAGTTCCGGAAATTATGTCTTTAAGGATGACAAACCCCCCAGAGCCCTCAGAGCAAGGGTGGTAAGTTATACCCTGGGGGCATATAAGGTTTTTATAGAAAGTGTTGTCGTAGTAACTTAAAAAAAAGGGGTCACTCGTATTGCAATTGAAAGGGCTGAAATTTTGTCTTTATGGATGACACTCCACCCACAGCCATCAGAGCAAGGGTTGTAAGTTATGCCCTGGGGGCATATAAGGTTTTTATAGAGAGCGTTGTCGTAGAAACTTCAAAAAGGGCTCATTTAAATAGAGATTGAAAGGGCTAGTGTCATTTTTAATAGTAGAAAGAGATTGGAGGGCAATTAACCCCCCTCTCACGCCAACCATTTCTCCAAACACATCCAATCAAAATTTTGAGATAGCCATTTTGTTCAACCTAGTAAAAAGTTCTGGAAATTAGGTCTTTGAGAATGACAACCCCCCACAGCGCTCAGGGCAAGGGTTGTAATTTATACCCTGGGGGCATGTAAGGTTTTTATAGAAAGCGTTGTCGTAGAAACTTAAAAAAGGACTCATTCCATTGGAAATTGAAAGGGCTGAAATTAGGTTTTTGAGGATGACCCCCCCCCCCCCACAGCCCTCAGGGCAAGGATTTTAAGTTATATCCTGGGGGCATATAAGGTTTTTATAGAAAGCGTTGTCGTAGAAACTTCAAAAAGGACTCATTCAAACGGAAATTGAAAGGCCAAGGACTCTTTTAATAGTCGAAAGTGATTGGAGGGCAACTAACTCCCCACTC
Source organism: Artemia sp. Qi Xiang Cuo (assembly GCF_049724085.1). Taxonomy (NCBI): domain Eukaryota; kingdom Metazoa; phylum Arthropoda; class Branchiopoda; order Anostraca; family Artemiidae; genus Artemia; species Artemia sp. Qi Xiang Cuo. Next base: position 82,189,313 of record NC_142795.1, on the reverse strand, counting down.
ACGCCCACAATTTCCCCAAATACATCCAATAAAAATTTTGAGATAGCTATTTTGTTCAAAGTAGTTGAAAGTTCTGGAAATTAGATCTTTGAGGATGAACCCCCCCTCCCCACAGCCCTCATGGTGAGGGTTGTAAGTTATGCCCCGGGGGTATATAAAGCTTTTATAGAAAGCGTTGTCGTAGAAACTTCAAAAGGGCTCTTTCGACTGGAAATTGTAAGGGCTAGTGCCCTTTTTAATTAAATCTGGAAATTAGATATTTGAGGATGACAAACCCCCCACATCCCTCAGGGCAAGGGTTGTAAGTTATACACTGGGTGCATATAAGGTTTTCATAAAAAGTGTTGTCGTAGAAACTTAAAAAAAGGCTCATTCGATTGAAAATTGAATGGGCTAGTTCCCTTTTTAATTGTCGAAAGTGAATGGAGGCCAACTAACCCCCCTTTGAAGCCCACCATTTCCCCAAACACATCCAATCAAAATTTTGAGATAGCCAGTTTGTTCAAAGTAGTTTAAAGTTCTGGAAATTAGGTTTTTGAGGATGACAACCCCCCCCCTCTCCCTGACAGTCCTCAGGACAAGGGTTGTAAGTTTAAGTCTGGGGGCATATAAGGTTTTTTTTATAGAAAGTGTTGTCGTAGAAACTTCAAAAAGTGCTCATTCGATTGGAAATTGAAAGGGCTAGTGCCCTTTTTAATAGTAGAAGTGATTTGAAGGCAACCAACTCCCTCTCACGCCAACCATTTTCACATACATATCCAATCAAAATTTTGAGATAGCCATTTTGTTTAAAGTAGCTGAGAGGTCCACAAATTATATATTTGAGGATGACACTCCCCTACAGCCCTCAGGGCAAGGGTTGTAGGTTATGTCCTGTGGGTATATAAGAAAGTGTATTTTTATAGAAAGTGTTGTCGTAGAAAATTCAAAAAGGGCTCATTCGATTGGAAATTGAAAGGGCTAGTGACCTTTTTAATAGTCAAAATTGATTGGACGGCAACTAACCCCCCTCTCACGCCCACAATATACCCAAACACATCAAATCAAAATTTTGTGATAAACATTCTGTTCAACGTAGTTGAAAGTTCCGGAAATTATATCTTTAAGGATGACATACCCCCCAGAGCCCTCAGAGCAAGGGTTGTAAGTTATACCCTGGGGGCATACAAGGTTCTTATAGAAAGTGTTGTCGTAGTAACTTAAAAAAAGGGCTCACTCGTATTGCAATTGAAAGGGCTGAAATTATGTCTTTAAGGATGACAAACCCCCCACAGCCCTCAGGGCAAGAGTTTTAAGTTATACCCTGGGGGCATATAAGGTTTGTATAGAAAGAGTTGTCGCAGAAACTTCAAAAATGGCTCATTAAATTGGAAATTAAAATGGCTAGTGTCCTTTTAATAGTTGAAAGTGATTTGAGGGCAACTAACCCCCCTCTCACGCCCACCATTTCCCCAAAAACATCCAATCAAAATTTTGAGATAGCCATTTTGTTCAAGTATGTAGTTCAAAGTAGTGGCTCTTTCGACTGGAAATTGAAAGGGCTAGTGCCCTTTTTAATTAGATCTAGAAATTATATCTTTGAGGATGACAAACCCCCCACACCCTCAGGGTAAGGGTTGTAAGTTATGTCCTGGGGGCATATAAGGTTTTTATAAAAACTGTTGCCGTAAAAAGTTCAAAAAAGCTTCATTCGATTGAAAATTGAAAGGGCTGAAATTAGGTTTTTGAGGATGAACTCCCCCCACACAGCCCTCAGGGCAAGGATTTTAAGTTATATCATGGGGGCATATAAAGTTTTTATAGAAAGCGTTGTCGTAGAAACTTCAAAAAGGACTCATTCAAACGGAAATTGAAAGGCCTAGTACTCTTTTAATAGTCGAAAGTGATTGGAGGGCAGCTAACCCCCCTCTCACGCCCACAATTTCCCCAAATACATCCAATCAAAATTTTGAGGTAGCTATTTTGTTCAAATTAGTTGAAAGTTCTGGAAATCAGATATTTGAGGATGAATCGCCCCCCCCCACAGCCGTCAGGGTGAGGGTTGTAAGTTATGCCCCGGGGCATATAAGATTTTATAGAAAGCTTTGTCGTAGAAACTTCAAAACGGCTCTTTCGACTGGAAATTGAAAGGGCTAGTGCCCTTCTTAATAAAGATCCAGAAATTAGATCTTTTAAGATGACAAACCCCCAACACCATCAGGGCAAGGGTTGTAAGTTATGTCCTGGGGGCATATAAGATTTTCATAAAAAGCGTTGCCGTAGAAACTTCAAAAAAGGCTCATTCCATTGAGAATTGAAAGGGCTAGTGCCGTTTTTAATATTCGAAAGTGATTGGAGGCAAACTAACCCCCCTCTCAAGCCCACCATTTCCCAAATACATCCAATCAAAATTTTGAGATGGCCATTTTGTTCAAAGTAGTGTAAAGTTCTGGAAATTAGGTATTTGAGGATTACAACCCCCCCCTCCCCCACATCCCTCAGGGCAAGGGTTGTTTTTATAGAAAGCGTTGTCATAGAAACTTCAAAAAGGGCTCACTCGATTGGAAATTGAAAGGGCTAGTGCCAATTTTAATAGTAGAAGTGGTTTGAGGACAACCAACTCTCTCACGCCCACCATTTCCCCAAACACATCCAATCAAAATTTTGAGATAGTCGTTTTGTTTAAAGTAATTGAAAGGCCCAAAAATTATGTATTTGAGAATGACACTCCCCCCACAGCCCAAAAGGGCAGGGGCTGTAAGTTCAAAAAGGAAAAGGGTTGTAAGTTTAAACTTCAAAAATGGCTCATTCGATTGGAAATTGAAAGGGCCAGTGCTCTTTTTAGTAGTCGAAAGTGATTGGAGGGGAACTAACCCCCCTCTCACGCCCAACATTTCCCCAAACACATCCAATCAAAATTTTGAGATAGCCCATTTGTTCAACGTAGTTGAAAGTTATGGAAATTAGGTCTTTGAGGATGAAAACCCCCATCACAGCCGTCAGAGCAAGGATTGTAAGTTATGCCCTGCGGGCATATAAGGTGTTTATAGAAACTTTTGTCGTAGAAACTTCAAAAAGGGCTCTTCGATTGAAAATTTAAAGGACAGAGCCCTTTTTAATAGTCAAAATTGATTGGAGGGCTACTAACCCACCTCTCACGCCCATCATTTCCAAAAACACATCCAGTAAAAATTTTGAAATAGGCATTTTGTTCAACGTAGTTGAAAGGTCAGGAAATCAGGTCTTGAAGGATGACAACCCCCCACAGTCCTCAGGGCAAAGCTTGTAAGTTTTGCCCTGGGGGCATATAATGTTTTTACAGAAAGTGTTGTTGTAGAAACTTCAAAAATAGCTCATTCTATTAGAAATTGAAAGGTCTAGCGTCCTTTTTAATAGTCGAAAGTGATTAGAGGGCAACTAACCCCCCTCTCACGCCCACCATTTCCCCAAACACTTTCAATCAAAATTTTGAGATAAGGTTTTTGTTCAACATAGTTGAAAATTCTGGAAATTAGGTCTATAAGGATGACAAACCGCCCTCATCCCTCACGACAAGGGTTGTAAGTTATGCCCTGGGGCATATAATGTTCTTATGAAATGAGTTGTCGTACAAACTTCAAAAAGAGCTCATTCGATTGGAAATTGAAAGGTGTAGTGCCCTTATTAATAGTCGAAAGTGATAGAGGGGCAACTAACCCCCCTTTCACGCCCACAATTTCCCAAAACACATCCAATCAAAATTTTGAAATACGCATATTCTTGAACGTAGTTGAACATTCTAGAAATTAGGTCTTTGAGGATGATGACCCCCACAGCCCTCAGGGCAAGGGTTGTAAGATATGCCCTGAGGGTATATGAGGTTTTTATAGAAATCGTTCTCTTAGAAACTTCAATATGGCTCATTCGACTAGAAATTGACAGGGCTAGTGCTCTTTCTAACAGTCGAAAGTGATTGAAGGGCAACCAAGCCCCCTCTCACACCCATCATTTTCCCATACACATCCAATCAAAATTTTGAGATAGCCGTTTTGTTCAACATAGTTGAAAGCTCTGGAAATTAGGTATTTGGGGATGACACCCCCCCCCCACAGCCTTCAGGGCAAGGGTTGTAAGCTATACGCGGGGGGCATATAAGGTTTTTGCAGAAAGCATTGTTGTAGAAACTTCAAAAAGGCTAATTCCCTTGGAAATTGATAGGGCCAGTACCCTTTTTAATAGTCGAAAGTGATTGGAGGGGAACTAACCCCCCTTTCACGCCCACCTTTTCCCCGAACACATCCAATAAAAATTTTGAGATAGACATTTTGTTCAAAGGAGTTGAAAGGTCCGGAAATTATGTCTTTGAGGTTGAAAAACTCGCGTGGTCCTATAAACATCAAAGAGGTCTCATTGGATTGGTAATCACCCGCTCTAGTGCATTTTTAAGAGTCAAAGTGATTGGAGGGCAGCTGACCATCCCTTCCCCCACACACATGTCGTATTGTTACGAAATGCATCTAATAGAATTTTTGAGATAGCCATTCTATTCAAATAGCGTAAATATCACATAACAAGGCTTTTTGGGTTGAAAGAAACCCCACAGATTAGGAACAAGCGTTGTCAGTTATTTCCAGGAGGTATTTAAGGTTTTTATGGAAGGGATGGTTGTTTAACTTTAGAAAAGGCTCATTTGGTTGAAAATTGGAATTCTAGTTCCTTCTTAAGCGTCAAAAGTGATGGAGTGCATTTATTCCCCCCCCCTACAACCCCTTCGTTCACCAGCCGCATCTGATTGATTATATGGGATAGCGATTTTTTTCAAAATAGTCCGATTGCATATAATAATGTCTCTAGGGATGACACAGCCCCCCAGCGTCCTGGGGATAGAGTTGTAAGTTATTTTATGAGGGCATATAAGGCTTTTTATGGAATGGATGGTCGTATAAATATAAGATGGGGCTTATTTGATTTGAAATTGGAAGTTATATTGCCCTTTTGAAGAGTCAAATTGATTTGAGAGCAAACAGCCTCCCCCTCCACGCTCATCGTTTTCCTTAACACCTCCAATCAAAATTTGGAGATAAACATTTTATTCATCGTAGTTGAAGGTTTTGAAAATTATGTGTCTGAGGAAGACACCCCCCCCTACAACTTTCATGGAAAGGGTTGTAAGTTATGCCCTTGGAGCATGTAAGGTTCTTGTAAAAAGGGTGGTCGTATATACTTTGGACGGGACTCATTGGATTCGTAATCATAAGTTCTGGTGCCCTTTTTAAGAGTCGAAGTGATCAGAGTGCAGCTCTCTGATTAAAATTGTGCGAAGAAAATTTTGTTTGAAATAGTCCAAAGAACATATAACAATGCTTCCAGGGTTGGCACAGCCCCTCAGAACCCTGGGGAAAGGGCTTTAAGTAATGCCCTGGGAGCATATACGGTTTTTATGGAACGGGTGGTCGTATATAATTCAGATGGGTCTCATTTGATTTAAAATTGGAAGTTATAGTGTCTTTTTTTAGAGTCAAAGTGATTTGAGAGCCCCCCCCAAGCCCACCAATTCCCATAACAAGTATCCCAAAAAAGTTTTAAGACATACATTTTTTCAGCATTTTAAAGGTTCAGTAATTATGCGTAGCAATAGTTGTAGTAGCAGTAGTAAAATTAGTGGCAGTGTGCAAATAGCACCTGTTTTCAACATCTCCTTCAACACACGATGAAATTTTTAACTTAATACCATCAACCGGTCCTGAAGCACTGCTGATACGTCCTGTTGACAACCTGTATGGGCATAGTGTGTTTCGATTTATTTCAATACAGCTACAATATTGCCCAAGATTTTAATCATAATTTCTTTAGATTGGTTAGTAGGATTAGTAGCAGCAGTAAAAATAGCGTAAACAGTAGGAGTACAGCTAGTAACAGTCAGAGTTTTTTTAGCTTTACTAGGAGTACCAGTATTAGTAATATTAATAGTAGTTGTAGGAGTAGAAGCATTTGTATTACGATGCAAATATTGTCTCTTGGTTAGTTCAGCATCCCCCACAACAAGCGTTGTAAGTTTTAATTTCACACACGAAACTGTTCCTAAGATATTGCTGATAGGCCCTTTTGATAACCTGCATACGGATGGCAAGTTGTCATCCGTACAACAGAAATATTCTCTGAAAATTTCACCTTCATACCTTCATAGGTTGTGGATTTTGAGCTAGTCAGAAGACACTGTGTGTATTCAGTTAATGTTGCTTCTACGGTTACTGTAATTAACGACACTAATGGCATTAAGTTGAAACTTTTAGGGAACGTTTAGGAGGAGTTTCAATTAAACGGAAAACCTATATGCATGCAGGTGTTAAAAGGGCATATAAGGACTAAAGAGCAAATAAGGACACAGGCAGCAATGCTCTATCATAGCTAGTAGTATCATTGATATTCTAAAGGAACTAATTTGATTGAAAATTAAAAGTTCTAGTGTCCTCTTAAGGGTCAAAAGCGATTGGAGGGCAATCAGCCCTCCTCTTTAGCTAATAATTTTCCAGACACTTCGAATCAAAATTTTAAGACAGCCATTTTTATCTTGCATAGCTGAATGATCTAGTAACTATATCTTACAGATTATTGGGTAGGTCAACCCCCCTCCCAGTTATGTAATTTGCCCATTATGCTTAAAAACTAAATATTACTTAACAGTAATAACACACACACAAAACATAACACACTGTTGGTATGCTGGTTTGCAATAAGACATCTCAACAATATACCGGAAACAACTGAGGGTATTGAATTAAAATTTTCGGAGCTGTTACTACTTCTGCTCTTAAAATTTTACTAAATCAAAAGAGTGTAAGTATTTCCAGGCTGTGAAAGATTATAAATATAATTTTTTGGAAATGGTATTACTTTTATTTATCAGGTCAACCAGAGGATGTATACGACTAAATCAAACACTACTATTTGTGTCATGATTTTCAAAAGAGTTTATTTTATTAAAAACTGCTGAAAGAGTTTCTCCAGCATATAAATAGTAGGCCAAACTATCCATTCTTAAAGGACAACCGGGAAGATTCAAATTATTATTTTATTTTTCCCTGAAAAAAACTATGTTAATATAAAACGAACAGAAATTAACTTAAAAAATACTTTTTTACACAAAATAAGTTTTTCAAAAAAAGTAAAGAACTCCATTAAACCAAAAATAAACGAAAATAGAATCAAATAATCTACCAAGCATACAACTACCACAAATCAGTATCAATGAATTAAGAAACCCAAAACGAACACAAATAAAAATCAAACAGTTCGTGGGAACGAACTGCAAGTAAAGAGCGATGCGGCTCAATAGTAAAAGAAACTGTAAGGAACAGAGTCCTGATAATAATAGATACACCAAAAGAATCAAATTTAGATGCTTATTCAATATATATAATTCATGAAGTTTAATGTTACCTATCAAAGGCTACAGCCTGAGAAAATTTGTCTAATTTGTGAAAAAGGGGAGAAGAACCCCTAAGAAATTAAGTGATTTTAATGAAAATCACACTATGAGATTCAGGATATCAGAAAACCCTGATGTTGAGGTTTCAAGTTCCTATATACAGAAATGGGGAATTTTGATTTTCTTGCCAGAAGCAAGATCACGGATGCGTGCTTTTATGTTTTTTTCCCAGGGGTGATAGTATCAAGCCAGCGATCTAGGAAGATCGGGAGAGGGTTCATTTGGCTGGAAATCAAAAGTTCTAGTGCCCTCTTTAAGAGACCAAAAATATTGGAGGGCAGCTACCTCCCCCTCTTACCCCTTTTCTTACCTAAAATTGTCCAATCAAAATTTTGAGATAGCCAATTTCTTCAGCATGGTCAAAAACTCTAATAGCTGTGTCTTTGATGATGACTTGACCCCCCACAGCCTCCGGCTGAAGGGCTGCAAGTTATGAACTTTGCCCATTGCTTACATATAGTATTGGCTATTGGGAAGTATAAAAATATTTTCGGGGGGGGGGAGATTTTTTGGTGGGGTTGCTTACGTGGTGAGATCGATTTTATGGAAGATTAATTTTTGGGGGGGGAGAAGAGAATATTCCATGGGAGGGGAAGCTGCATTTCCCAGCATTAATTAAACAACTATCAGAAATTAAATAGAAAAAACAAGTTTTTTCAACTGAAAGTAAGGAGCAACATTAAAAGGTAAAACGAACAGAAATTATTAGGCATATGAGGGGGTTGCCCTTCCTCAGTACCACGCTGTTTACGCTAAAGAATTTTTTGAATTTGTAAAAAGCTTATAATTCAATTTAAACGGTTCTTGCCTATTAGGAGTCATTCTCAAATAATTGGAACAAAAAGTCCAGCTGTAGCGTAAAGAGCGAGGTACTGAGGAGGGTGCAACCCCCTTATATACGTAATAATTTCTGTTCGTCTTAAGTTCTAATGTTGCTCCTTACTTTGAGTTGTAAAAATTAGTTTTTTTTATTTAATAAATAACAAAGTCAAACTCAAAACAAGCAGAAATTAATAGTAGCAGGGTTCAAAACCCCTATGCTTTTTAAAACCCAGAGTATAATTTGTACTTTACTGAAAAATATTCTTTTAAATGTTTTCACTTTTATTACTTTAAGAAATCAAAAATTAATTAAGATTTTAAGGAATAAATATCAGCGTATGTATATTAAACTGACAATGCACATTTTTTTCAGTAAATTCATTTGATTTTTTTCAGTAAAGTAGAAATTATATTTTGGTTTTTAGAAAGCACGGGGATTTTGAACCCTACTGCTATTAATTTTTGCTCGTTTTGAGTTTGACTCTGTTATTCATTTTAATTTCTGTTCGTTTTGGGTTTCATATATTTATTGATGCCGATATGTGGTAGTTGAGTGCTTAGTTGATTATTTGATTCTATTTTTGTTCATTTTTGGTTTAATGTAGTTCTTTACTCTTTTTGAAAAATTATTTTGTAAAAAAAGGTTTTTTTTTTAATTAATCTAAAGCAAAGAACCAAACCCTTCTAATGATCTGTATAAAAAGTTACCACGCCTTATTGGCGAACAGGGAAAACGTCCTGATTCATCCGAGAAAGTACTATAGTCATAAAGCAGTTAAAAGAGAAAAATATTCTCTAAAATCTCTTTAAAATGTTCTCTAAAAGCATATAAAAGAGAACAATAATTCCCACCTACCTAAAGGACATAAGGCCGATAATTTTCTCTCCTCAGACTGCTTGATTCAAGGATAACAATTAGGAGACCGTGGAAATAAAGAGAAAGACGAAAAAAAACTATTCAATGCTTCCGTGTTGAAAAGGTCGCTTTAACTTCTTTGATTTAGGTATTTGATATAATTTTGCAAAGAAATCACATATACCTTTAAGCGCATGTCAGAAAAAGAAGCGTAGTCTTATGCAACTCGGAGAAAGATAATGTGTATCCGATAAAAACAGCAGCAACATGTATCAAAATTTTAAGCTAGAAAAAAACAACAACCGAGAACCTGATTGGTTCTTCCGATTTGAGTTTCAGGCCATTAAAAAGCAGGGATCATTTTGTATTCATTTTTACAAGTAAACTCTGCTTCTCTTTGGTGGAAAGATTAGAGCGTTCACTGTAATAAATTGTCATGTATATTTTTTCCTAAAGCTACTTTATGGAATGGGTGGCTATAGAAGCTTCGGGAAGGGCTCGTTCGACTGGAAATGGAAATTACTAGTGCCGTTTCTAGAAGTAAAAAGTGATTGAACGGCAACAAGCCCCCTTCCTTGCACTGTTTTCTACCCCCTCCCCCCACCGTAACCACCGCAAACGTTTGTAAAAAAATTTGAGATAGTTATTTAATTCAAAATAGTCTAAAGGGCACTTAAATGTGCCTTCAGGGATGACATGGCCCCTACAGGCCCTGGGCAAGAGCCACACATAATGCAAGTGGGGAATTACTTAAAAATATACTTTATAATGAAAACAGGGGGGCTTGTGCAATGTCTTAGGAAAAGGTAAGGTTATTAAGTTGAAACTTTCAGGGAAAGTCGAGGGAATGTTGAGCTAAATCAAATGCCATTGCCAGAATCTAGGTTATTCAAAGGGGGAATCTGCAATAGGTTATGAATGGCTATTCAATTGAAACTTTCAGGAAATATTGAGGGGGTACTCCACTGAATCAAAAGACACTATATACATCCAGGCATTATAACAGCCTAGCTGGAAAATCTGAGACACGCTAAGTGTGTTAAGCTAAAAGCTTTATATAATGTTGAAGGGAATGTTAAACTTAACTAAAAGAATCTTTGTGAATTCAGTTTGTCAAATCGACGCCACCTGCAACATCCCATGGATGGTAAATTGTTTTAAGTTGGAAATCTAAATGAATTTTGAGGGGGATATTGAACAAAACTCAAAAGAAACTATGAATATCTGGGTTGTCGAAAGTGTGTATCTGCAATATTTCAGAAGTTTCTAAGGATATTAAGTTGAAATGATGTTGAATTAAATCAAAAGATACTATCTACATCCATGTTTGGACAAAGACGTACTTGCAATACCTCAAATATGGATAAGGTTAGTCGGTTATAAACTTTCAAGGATTGATCAGGGGGATGTTTAGTCAAATCAAAAGAAACCATGTGCATCCAGGTTGTCAAAACTGCGTATTTGCAATATATCAGGAACGGCTAAAGATATCCAGTTGAAACTTTCGAGGAATGTTGAGGAAGTGTTGCAATAAATCGAAAAAAACTGTATGCATCCAAGCGTCAAAACGGCGTATCTATAATATCCCATAAACGGCTAAGGTGATTAGGTTAAAAGTCCCATGTAATGTCAATGTGAATGTTGAACAAAATCAATAGAATATATGTTAATCTAGGTTATAAAAAGGGCGTATCTGCAATTTCTCGAGTACTGTAAACGATCTGAAGTTGTAACTTCCGAAGACTGTTGAGGGGATTTTGAACTAAATCAAGAGACACCATGTCTATCCAGGTTGTCGAAAGGGCGTATTTAGGAACCGAAAAGGGTATTAAGGGAAAAGGGCGTATCTGCAATTTCTCAAGTATTGTAAACGATCTGAAGTTGGAACTTCCGAAGACTTTTGAGGGGGTTTTGAACTAAATCAAGAGACACCATGTCTATCCAGGTTGTCGAAAGGGCGTATTTAGGAACCGAAAAGGGTATTAAGCTGAAAATTTCAGGGAACATTGAGATGATGTTGAACTAAGTCAAATGACACTATATGCAAGGGCCTATTTGCAATATCTCAAATATGGCTAAGGGTATTCAGTTTTAAACTTTCAAGGAGTGACCAGGGGGATGTTGAACCAAATCAAAAGACACTGTGTGTATCCAGATTGTCGAAATGATGTATCTACAATAATTCAGGAGCAGCTAAGGGTATTAAGTTGATACTTTCATGGAATATTGAGGGGATGTTGAACTAAACCAAAAGGCGCTTGAGGAGGATATCGAGGAGATGTTGTAATAAAAATGATACACTATGTGCTACGAGCCTGAGAAATTTAGCCTTTGATTCAGCATATCAGAGAACCCAACTGTAGAAGCTTCAACCTCCTATATGGAAAAATGTATAATTTTGCTTTTTTTGCCAGAAGAAAGATCACGGATGCGTGTTTATTTGGTGTTTTTTCCCCAGGGTGATGATATCGAAATAGTAGTCCAAGAAAATCAGGAAAGGGCGTATTAGAACGGAAATTAAAAGTTCTACTGCCCTTTTTGAGTAACCAAAAAGATTGGAGGGCAACTAGCCCCCTCCCGCGCCCATTTTCTCCAATTTTATCCGATCAAAATTTTGAGATAGTCATTTTGATCAGCATAGTTGGAAGATCCAATAACTATGTCTTTGGGGATAACATGACCCCCCCCCCCCGGGATTTTTGGGAAAGGCCTGTAAGTTATTGATTTTGCCCATTGTTTACACATAGTATGTGTTATTGGGAAGCATACAGACATTTTTAGGCATATGGGGTATTTTGTGCTTTGGGTGATTTTCCATAGGAAGAATTATCAGTGGGGAGGGGAATTTCCGGGGGATAAACTTTCAAAGGGAAATTTTACACTGGATGGATTTGACAGAATTTCTATGCGAAATTCTTGTTATTTGTCTTACTTTCTCTTTTTCCAACTAACTTTTGCAAGCGGCGATATTCCTGGGGAATTATCCGGGGGCTATATTCAGCTCGTTTGAAATTCTGGGAAAAAATTTCCATCTAGGTGAGGATTTCCGTGATCGTAAAAACGATTAGAACGTAAAGTCTGTTTCAAATGAGAGTATGCTATGGAGAATTTTTCAGGCTGTATCTTCTGTAAGAAAAGTAAGGAGCTATCATGAGTTCCGAGGGGGACATAATTTATGCATGTTTTTAGGGTTTTTGTCACTGAGAATGGAAAAACAGAATTTTTCTTACTTTGATGTATTTTCATGGTTTATTGATTTTAATGGGGTCAATGACACCTCTTTCAAGGTCAATTTATTTGTTGTTTCCTAGTGTATTTTCTCTGGGACGAAGTTTGCAAATGCGCATTAACGGGGGAGATATGCATTGATCTGCGTAATCGAAGGGGAGAGGATTTCCAAGAAATTGATTGCGTAATCGAAGGGGAAATGTATTGATCCACGAAAGGGGACAGATTTCTGAGAAATTGATTTGCATAATCGCGGGGAATTATTGATTCACAAAAGGGGAATTAAGAAAAAAATATGGCTTCTTTGGTCTTTATTTCTGAGGGATAAATAGTCTTTAGTGACAGATATAAATTAATATTCTATTTTTAAATATGGCTTCTCTGGTCTTTAGTGTCAGGAATTAGAAATGACATCACTTGTTTTCTTGGAATTTTGCGGGAGTCTAAAGAGATAGAAAAATTCTTTTTTAAATACGGCTTCTCTGATCTTTAGGTCACAGAGATAAATTAATATTCTATCGAAACCTTAAAAGCGTAACCAAGAACACCTATGAGATGAAGAGATTAACGTGGGAAAGGGTTTCCTAGGAATTTCAAATGTGACAGCGCAGGGATGCCAAAACAAAGGAACACGCGGAAATTACTTTTAGGGGATTATTTGGGCGAAACAGTTTGAGAAATTTTAGAAGATGATTTAAGCGAAACCGTTTGAGGCATTTTAGAAGATGATTTGGGGTGAAACTCTGTGGTCGTTATAATACACAAATTCCATTTGAACAGTGGTGTGAGATCCCCTACCCCAACCCCAGAGAGCCCCTCTACCACAACCCCGAAGGGTCCCCTTTACCCCAACCCCAAAGGGCCCCCCTACCACAGCCCCAAAGGGTCCCCCTACCCACAACACCAAAGGGCCCCCAGGCCCTCAAAGGCCCCAGGGCCCCCAAAAGCCCCCCGAGCCCCCAAAGGCCCCCGGGCCCCCAAAGATCCCCCGGTCCCTCTAAGGCCCCCCGCGCCCCCAAAGGCCCCCCGAGTCTCCTCCCTTCCTCCTTCCCCTTTTGAGTTTTTTTTAAAGTTTTTTCGGACTGAATTTTTTAGACTTTGAAATTATCCAACATTTTTCTGTTTTTTTCTTTAACCCATTGGCATAGAGTTTTAGCCTAGAGTCTTAGCTTAGTTTATTTAGAGTTGAAGTTTAGTTCAGTTATATTTGAGAGTTTAAAGTTTTACCTTAGAGTCTTAGATTTGAGTTTTTGTTAGAATTCTAGTCTAGTTTAGTTTTAGTTAAGAGTTTAGAGTTTTTAGCCTAGAGTCTTAGCTTAGTGTTGTAGTTAGAGTTGAGGTTCAGTTTAGTTATAGTTAAGAGTTTAGAGTTTTAGCCTATAGTCTTAGCTTAGAGTTTTTGTTAGATTTCTAGTTTAGTTTTAGTTAAGAGTTTTGAGTTTTACCTTAGAGTCTTAGATTAGAGTTTTAGTTAGAGTTGAAGTTTAGTTTAGTTATAGTTAAGAGTTTAGAGTTTTAGCTTAGAGTTTTAGTTAAAGTTGTAGTTTAGTTTAGTTATAGTTAAGAGTTTAGAGTTTTTAGCTTAGAGTCTTAGCTTATAGTTTTTGTTGAAGTTCTAGTTTAGTTTAGTTTTAGCTTAGTTATTAAGAGTTTAGAGTTTTACCTTAGAGTCTTAGCTTAGAATTTTAGTTAGAGTTGAAGTTTAGTTTAGTTTTACTTTATTGTTTTAGCTTAGAGTCTTAGCTTAGAGTTTTAGTTAGAGTTGAAGTTTAGTATAGTTATAGTTAAGAGTTTAGAGTTTTAGCCTAGTGTCTTAGCTTAGAGTTTTAGTTAGAGTTCTAGTTTAGTTTAGTTTTAGTTAAGAGTTTAGAGTTTTAGCGTAGAGTCTTAGCTTAGAGTTTTTGTTAGACTTCTAGTTTAGTTTAGTTAAGAGTTTAGAGTTTTAGCTTAGAGTCTTAGCTGAGATTTTTAGTTAGAGTTGAATTTTAGCTATAGTTAAGAGTTTAGAGTTTTAGCTTAGAGTCTTAGCTTAGCGTTTTAGTTAGAGTTGAAGTTAAGTTTAGTTATAGTTAAGAGTTGAGAGTTTTAGCCTAGAGTCTTAGCGTAGAGTTTTGTTAGAGCCGTAGTTTAGTTTAGTAATAGTTAAGAGTTTAGACTTTTAGCTTAGAGTCTTAGCTTAGAGTCTTAGTTAGAGTTAAAGTTTACTTTAGTTTTAATTAAGAGTTTAGAGTTTTAGCTTAGAGTCTTAGCTTAGAGTTTTTGTTAGAGTTCTAGTTTAGTTTAGTTTTAGTTAAGAGTTTAGAGTTTTTACCTTAAAATCTTAGCCTTATAGATGTTGTTGAAATTCTTGTTTAGTTTTAGTTAAGAGTTTAGAGATTTAGCTTAGAGTCTTAGCTTAGAGTTTTAGTTAGAGTTGAAGTTTAGTTTAGTTATAGTTAAGATTTTAGACTTTTAGCTTAGAGTCTTAGCTAAGAGTTTTAGTTAAAGTTGTAATTTAGTTAATTTTTAGTTAAGAGTTTAGAGTTTTAGATTAGAGTCTTAGCTTAGAGTTTTTGTTAGAGTTCTAGTTTAGTTTAGTTTTAGTTAAGAGTTTGGAGTTTTACCTTAGAGTCTTAGCTTAGAGTTTTAGTTAGAGTTGAAGTTTACTTTAGTTTTAGTTAACAGTTTAGAGTTTTAGCTTAGATTCTTAGCTTAGAGTTTTTGTTAGTTCTCTGTTAGTTTAGTTTTAGTTAAGAGTTTAGAGTTTTTAGCTTAGAGTCTTAGCTTAGAGTTGATGTTGAAGTTCTAGTTTAGTTTAGTTTTAGTTTAGAGTTTAGAGTTTTAGCTTAGAGTCTTAGCTTAGAGTTTTAGTTAGAATTGAAGTTTAGTTTACTAATAAATAAGAGTTTAGAGTTTTAGCTTAGAGTTTTTGTTAGAGTTCTAGTTTAGTTTAGTTTTAGTTTAGAGTTTAGAGTTTTAACTTAGAGTCTTAGCTTAGAGTTTTAGTTGTAGTTGAAGTTAAGTTTAGTTATAGTTAAGAACTTATAGTTTTAGCTTAGAATCATAGCTTAGAGTTTTAGTTAAAGTTGTAGTTTTATTCAGTTTTAGTTAAGAGTTTAGAGTTTTAGCATAGAGTCTTAGCTTAGAGCTTTAGTTAGAGTTGAAGGTTAGTTTAGTTATAGTTAAGAGTTTAGAGTTTTTAGCTTAGAGTCTTAGCTTAGAGTTTTAGTAAGAGTTAAAGTTTAGTTTAGTTTTACTTTATAGTTTTAGCTTAGAGTTCTAGTTTAGTTTAGTTTTAGTTGAGTTCAGAGTTTTAACTTAGAGTCTTAAATTAGAGTTTTAGTTAGAGTTGAAGTTTAGTTATAGTAAGAGTTTAGAGTTTTAGCTTAGAGTCTTAGCTTAGAGTTTTAGTTAGAGTTGAAGTTTAGTTTAGTTATAGTTAAGATTTGAGACTTTTAGCCTAGAGTTTTATCTTAGGGTTTAGTTGGAGTTGAAGTTTAGATTAGGTATATTTAACAATTTGGAATTTAAGCTTTGAATCTTAGCTTAGAGTTTTAGTTGGAGTTGAAGTTGAGCTTGGTTATAGTTAAGATTTTTAATTTTAGACAAGAGTCTTAGCTTAGAGTTTTAGTTAAAGTTGTAGTTCAGTTAAATTTTAGTTAAGAGTTTGGAGTTATAGCCTAGAGTCTTAGCTTAGAGTCTTAGCTTAGAGTTTTTGTTGAAGTTCTAGTTTACTTTAGTTTTATTTAAGAATTTAGAGTTTTACCTTAGCTTAGATTTTTTGTTAGAGTTCTAATTTAGTTTAGTTATAGTTAAGAGTTTGTAGTTTTACCTTAGAGTATTAGCTTAGAGTTTTAGTTAGAGTTGAAGTTTACTTTAGTTTTATTTAAGAGTTTAGAGTTCTAGCTTAGAGTCTTAGCTTAGAGTTTTTGTTAGAGTTCTAGTTTAGTTCAGTTTTAGTTAAGAGTTTAGAGACTTTAGCTTAGAGTCTTAGCTTACAGTGGCTGTTGAAGTTCTAGTTTAGTTTAGTTTTAGTTAAGAGTTTAGAGTTTTAGCTTTTGTCTGAGATTAGAGTTTTAGTTAGAGTTGAAGTTTAGTTTAGTAATAGTTAATAGTTAAGAGTTTTAGTTAGAGTTGAATTTTAGTTCAGTTATAGTTAAGAATTTAGAGTTTTAGCTTAGAGTCATAGCTTAGAGTTTTAGTTAAAGTTGTAGTTCAGTTAAGTTTTAGTTAAGAGTTTAGACTTTTAGCCTAGAGTCTTAGCTTATAGCTTTAGTTAGAGTTGAAGTTTAGTTTAGTTATAGTTAAGAGCTTTGAGTTTTTAGCTTAGAGTCTTAGCTTAGAGTTTTTGTTACAGTTCTAGTTTAGTTTAGTTTTAGTTAAGAGTTTGGAGTTTTACCTTAGAATCTTAGCTTAGAGTTTTAGTTAGAGTTGAAGTTTAGTTTAGTTTCACTTTATTGTTTTAGCCTAGAGTCTTATCTTAGAGTTTTAGTTAGAGTTGAAGTTTAGTTTAGTTATAGTTAAGAGTTTAGAGTTTTATACTAGCGTCTTAGCTTAGAGTTTTTGTTAGAGTTGTAGTTTAGTTTAGTTTTATTTAAGAGTTTTGAGTTTTAGATTAGATTCATAGATTAGAGTTTTAGTTGGAGTTGAAGTTTAGTTTAGCTATAGTTAAGAGTTGAGAGTTTTAGCTTAGAGTCCTAGGTTTGAGTTTTTTTTTTAGATTTGATGTTTAGTTTAGTTATAGTTAAGAGTTGAGATTTTTAGCCTAGAATCTTAGCTTAGAGTTTAGTTAGAGTTGAAGTTTAGTTTAGCTATAGTTAAGAGTTTGGAGTTTTAGCTTTGAGTCTTAGCTTAGAGTTTTAGTTAGAGTTGAAGTTTAGTTTAGTTTTAGTTAAGAGTTTAGAGTTTTAGCTTAGAGTTATAGCTTAGAGTTTTTGTTAGAGTTCTAGTTTAGTTTAGTTTTAGGTTAGAGTTGAGTTTTTATCTTAGAGTTTTAGTTAGAGTTCTAGTTTAGTTTAGTTTTAGTTAAGAGTTTAGAGTTTTATCTTGGAGTCTTAGCTTAGAGTTTTAGTTAGTGTTTTAGTTTAGTTTAGTTTTAGTTAAGAGTTTTACCTTAGAGTCTTAGCTTAGAGTTTTAGTTAGAGTTCTAGTTTAGTTTATTTTTAGTTTAGATCTTAGAGTTGTAACCTAGAATCTTAGCTTAGAGTTTTAGTTAGAGTTCTAGTTTAGTTTAGTCTTAGTTAAGAGTTTAGAGTTTTACCTTAGAATCTTAGCTCAGAGTTTAAGTTAGAGTTGAAGTTTAGTTATAGTTAAGAGTTTAGAGTTTTAGTCTGGAGTCATAGCTTAGAGTTTTAGTTAGAGTTCTAGTTAGTTTAGTTTTAGTTAAGAGTTTATAGTTTTACCTTAGAGTCTTAGCTTAGAGTTTTAGTTAGAGTTCTAGTTTAGTTTAGTTATAGTTAAGAGTTTAGAGTTATAGCTTAGAGTCTTAGCTTAGATTTTTTGTTAGAGTTCTAGTTTAGTTTAGTTTTAGTTAAGAGTTTAGAGTTTTACCTCAGAGTCTTAGCTTAGAGTTTTAGTTAGAGTTGTAGTTTCGTTTTAGATAAGAGTTTAGAGTTTTAGCCAAGAGTCTTAGCTTAGAGTTTTAGTTAGAGTTGAAGTTTACTTTAGTTTTAGTTAAGAGGTTAGAGTTTTAGCTTAGAGTCTTAGCTTAGAGTTTTTGTTAGAGTTCTAGTTTAGTTTAGTTTTAGTTAAGAGTTTAGAGTTTTTAGCTTAGAGTCTTAGCTTACAGTGGTTGGTGAAGTTCTAGTTTAGTTTAGTTTTAGTTAAGAGTTTAGAGTTTTAGCTTTTGTCTGAGATTAGAGTTTTAGTTAGAGTTGAAGTTTAGTTTAGTAATAGTTAAGAGTTTTAGTTAGAGTTGAAGTTTAGTTTAGTTATAGTTAACAGTTAAGAGTTTTAGCTTTGAGTCATAACGTAGAGTTTATGTTAAAGCTGTATTTCAGTTAAGTTTTAATTATGAGTTTAGACTTTTACCCTAGAGTCATAGGTTAGAGTCTTAGTTAGAGTCGAAGTTTACTTTATTTTTAGTTAAGAGCTTTGAGTTTTTAGCTTAGAGTCTTAGCTTAGAGTTTTTGTTACAGTTCTAGTTTAGTTTAGTTTTAGTTAAGAGTTTGGAGTTTTACCTTAGAGTCTTAGCTTAGAGTTTTAGTTAGAGTTGAAGATTAGTTTAGTTTCACTTTATTGTTGTAGCTTAGAGTCTTAGCTTAGAGTTTTAGTTAGAGTTGAAGTTTAGTTTAGTTTTAGATAAGAGTTTAGAGTTTTTAGCTTAGAGTTTTAGCTTAGAGTTTTAGTTGGAGTTGAAGTTTAGTTTAGTTATAGTTAAGAGTTTAGAGTTTTTAGCTTAGAGTCATAGGTTAGAGTTTTTTTTTTATAGTTGATGTTTAGTTTAGTTATAGTTAAGAGTTGAGATTTTTAGCCTAGAATCTTAGCTTAGAGTTTAGTTAGAGTTGAAGTTTAGTTTAGCTATAGTTAAGAGTTTGGAGTTTTAGCTTTGAGTTTTAGCTTAGAGTTTTAGTTAGAGGTGAAGTTTAGTTTAGTTTTAGTTAAGAGTTGAGGGTTTTAGACGAGAGTTATAGCTTAGAGTTTTTGTTAGAGTTCTAGTTTAGTTTAGTTTTAGGTTAGAGTTGAGTTTTTAGCTTAGAGTTTTAGTTAGAGTTCTAGTTTAGTTTAGTTTTAGTTAAGAGTTTATAGTTTTATCTTAGAGTCTTAGCTTAGAGTTTTAGTTAGTGTTTTAGTTTAGTTTATTTTTTGTTAAGATTTTTACCTTAGAGTCTTATCTTAGAGTTTTATTTAGAGTTATATTTTAGTTTATTTTTAGTTAAGAGCTTAGAGTTGTAACCTAGAATCTTAGCTTAGAGTTTTAGTTAGAGTTCTAGTTTAGTTTAGTCTTAGTTAAGAGTTTAGAGTTTTACCTTAGAGTCTTAGCTCAGAGTTTTAGTTAGAGTTGAAGTTTAGTTATAGTTAAGAGTTTACATTTTTAGTTTGGATTCATAGCCTAGATTTTTAGTTAGAGTTCTAGTTAGTTTAGTTTTAGTTAAGAGTTTAGAGTTTTACCTTAGAGTCTTAGCTTAGAGTTTTAGTTAGAGTTCTAGTTTAGTTTAGTTATAGTTAAGAGTTTAGAGTTATAGCTTAGAGTCTTAGATCAGATTGTTTGTTAGAGTTCTAGTTTAGTTTAGTTAAGAGTTTAGAGTTTTACCTCAGAGTCTTAGCTTAGAGTTTTAGTTAGAGTTGTAGTTTCGTTTTAGATAAGAGTTTAGAGTTTTAGCCAAGAGTCCTAGTTTAGAGTTTTAGTTAGTGTTGAAGTTTAGTTTAGTTATAGTTAAGAGTTTGGAGTTTAGAGTTTTAGCTTAGAGTCTTAGCTTAGAGTTTTAGCTAGAGTTCTAGTTTATTTTTACTTAAGAGTTCTAGCTTAGAGTTTTAGCCTAGAGTCGAGGAGGGGGGACAATAGATATTGATGACAATACTAAACTAACATAACTACAAAATTCCACAATATTACATAGAAATACCAAAACCATAGGTTAGATTAGGTTAGGTTAGGTTAGAGGTTAGGCTTCTCTACGTTTAAGTTAGGTTAGGTTAGCTTATCATGAGCGCTCATGATAAGCTAACCTAACCTAACCTAACTTAAACTTAGAGAAACCTAACCTCTAACTTAACCTAATCTAACCTATGCTTTTGGTATTTCTATGTAATAATGTGGAATTTTGTGGTTATGTTAGTTTAGTATTGTCATCAATATCTATTGTCCCCCCTCCTCGACTCAAGGCTAGAACTCTAAGCTAGAACTCTTAAGTAAAAATGAACTAGAACTCAAACTAAAACTCTAAGCTAAAACTCTAAACTCTTAACTATAACTAAATTAACTTCAACTCTAACTAAAACTCTAAGCTAGGACTCTAGGCTAAAACTCTAAACTCTTAACTAAAACCAAACTACAACTCTAAATAAAACTCTAAGCCAAGACTCCAAGCTAAAACTCTAAACTCTTAACTAAAACTAAACTAACTAGAACTCTAACTAAAACTCTAAGCTTTGACTCCAAGCTAAAACTCTTAACTATAACTAAACTTCAACTCTAACTAAAGCTCTAAGCTAAGACTTTAAGGTAAAACTCTAAACTCTTAACTAAAACTAAACTAAACTATACCTCTAACTAAAACTCTAAGCTAAGACTCCAAGATAAAACTCTAAACTCTTAACTAAAACTAAACTATACTAGAACTCTAACTAAAACTCTAAGGTAAAACCTCTAAACTCTAAACTAAAACTAAACTAGAACTCTAACAAAAACTCTAAGCTATGACTCTAAGCTAAAATTCTAAACTCTTAACTAAAAATAAACTAAACTTCAACTCTAAGCTAAGACTATAAGCTAAAGCTCCAAACTCTTAACTATAGCTAAACTAAACTTCAACTCTAACAAAACTCTAAGCTAAGGCTATAGGCTAAAACCCTCAACTCTTAACTATAACTAAACTTCAACTCTAACTAAAACTTTAAGCTATGACTCTAAGCTAAAACTCTAAACTCTTAACTAAAACTAAACTAAACTAGAACTCTAACAAAAACTCTAAGCTAAGACTCTAGGCTAAAACTCTAAACTCTTAACTAAAACTAAACTAAACTAGAACTCAAAAACTCTAAGCTAAGACTCTAAGCTAAAACTCTAAACTCGTAACTATAACTAAACTAAACTTCAACTCTAACTAAAACTCTAAGTTAAGACTCTAACCTAAAACTATACATTGAAATTAAACTAAACTAGACTTCAACTCTAACTGAAACTATAAGCAAAGAGTCGAAGCTAAAACTCTCGACTTTTAGACAAAATTAAAGTAAACTGAACTCTAACAAAAACTCTAAGCTAAGACTCTAAGCTAAAATCTCTTAACTCTGAACTATAACTAAACTAAACTTCAACTCTAACTAAAGCTCTAAGCTAAGACTCTAGGCTAAAACTCTAAACTCTTAACTAAAACTTAACTAAACTACAACTTTAATAAGACTCTAAGCTATGACTCTAAGCTAAAACTCTAAGCTCTTAACTAAAACAAAACTAAACTAGAACTTCAACAACAACTCTAAGCTAAGACTCTAAGCTAAAAAATCTAAACTCTTAACTAAAAATAAACTAAACTAGAACTATAACAAAAACTCTAAGCTAAGACTCTAAGCTAAAACTCTAAACCCTTAACTAAAACTAAAGTAAACTTCAACTCTAACTAAAAATCTAAGCTAAGACTCTAAGGTAAAACTTCAAACTCTTAACTATAACTAAACTAAACTAGAACTCTAACAAAAACTCTAAGCTAGGACTCTATGGTAAAACTCTAAACTCTTAACTAAAACTAAAGTAAACTAGAACTTCAACAAAAACTCTAAGCTAAGACTCTAGACTAAAACTCTAAACTCTTAACTAAAACTTAACTGAACTACAACTTTAACTAAAACTCTAAGCTATGACTCTAAGCTAAAACTCTAAATTCTTAACTATAACTAAACTAAACTTCAACTCTAACTAAAAATCTAAGCTAAGACTCTAGGCTAAAACTCTCAACTCTTAACTATAACTAAACTTTAACTCTAACTAAAACTCTAAGCTAAGACTCTAAGCTAAAACTCTAAACACTTACTATAACTAAACTTCAACTCTAACTAAAACTCTAAGCTAATAATCTAAGCTAAAACTCTAAACTGAACTAAAACTAAACTAAACTAGAACTCTAAGCTAAAACTATAAAGTGAAACTAAACTAAACTAATCATAAACTATAACTAAAACTCTAACACATGAGTCTAAGCTAAGAGTATCAACTCTTAGCTATAAATGAAGAAAACTAGAACTCTAATCAAAACTGTAAGCTAAGACTCTAAGCTTAAAAACTCTAAACTCTTAACTATAACTAAACTAAACTTCAACTCTAACTAAAACTCTAAGCTAAGACTCTAGGCTAAAACTCTAAACTCTTAACTAAAACTTAACTAAACTACAGCTTTAACTAAAACTCTAAGATATGAATCTAAGCTAAAACTCTAAATTCTTAACTATAACTAAACTAAACTTCAACTCTAACTAAAACTCTAAGCTAAGACTCTAAGGTAAAACTCTAAACTCAGAACTAAAACTAAACTAAACTAGAAGTCTAACAAAAACTCTAAGCTAATACTCTAAACTCTTAACTATTACTAAACTAAACTTCAACTCTAACTAAAACTCTAAGATAAGAATCTAAGCTAAAACTCTAAATTCTTAACTAAAACTAAACTAAACTAGAACTTCAACAACAACTCTAAGCTAAGACTCTAAGCTAAAAACTCTAAACTCGTAACTAAAACTAAACTAAACTAGAACTCTAACAAAAACTCTTAGCTAAGACTCTAAGATAAAACTCTAAACTCTTAACTATAACTAAACTAAACTTCAACTCTAACTACAACTCTAACGTTAACTCTAACTTAACGTTAACTAAATTTCAACTCTAACGAAAACTCTAAGCTAATACTCTAATGTAAAACTCCAAACTCTTAACTATAACTAAACTAAACTTCAACTCTAACTAAAACTTTAAGCTAAGACTATAAGGTAAAACTCTAAACTCTTAACTATAACTTAACTAAACTAGAACTTCAACAAATACTCTAAGCTAAGACTCTAAGCTAAAAACTCTTAACTCTTAACTAAAACTAAACTAAACTAGAACTCTAAGCTAAGACTCTAAGCTAACACTCTAAACTCTTAACTGAAACTAAAGTAAACTTCAACTCTAACTAAAACTCTAAGCTAAGACTCTAAGGTAAAACTCCAAACTCTTAACTATAACTAAACTAAACTAGAACTCTAACAAAAATTCTAAGCTATGGCTCTAAGCTAAAACTCTAAACTCTTGACTTTAACTAAACTCAACTTCAACTCTAACTAAAACTAAAAGCTAAGACTCTAAGGTAAAACTCTAAACTCTTAACTAAAACTAAACTGAACTAGAACTCTAACAAAAACTCTAAGCTAAGACTCTAAGCTAAAAACTCTCAACTGTTAACTATGACTAAACTAAATTTCAACAAAAACTCTAAGCTAAGACTCTAGGCTAAAATTCTAAACTCGTAACTAAAACGTAACTGAGCTTAAGCTTCCACTAATACTCTAAGCGGTGATTACAAGGTAAAACTTAATAATTTTACCTAACGCTAAACTAAATTTAAAAACTAAATAAAACTCTAATATAATACTCTAAGCTAAAAATCTAAACTCTTAACTATAACTAAACTAAAATAGAACTCTAAAAAAACTCTAAGCTAAGACTCTAAGGTAAAACTCTAAACTCTTAACTAAAACTAAAGTAAACTAGAACTTCAACAAAAACTCTAAGCTAAGACTCTATGTTAAGACTCTAAGGTAAAACTCTAAACTCTTAACTATAACTAAACTAAACTAGAACTCTAACAAAAACTCTAAGTTAAGAATCTAAGATAAAACTCGAAACTCTTAACTATTACTAAACTAAACTACAACTCTAACTAAAACTCTAATCTAAGACTCTAGGCTAAAACTCTAAACTCTTAACGAAAACTTAACTAAACTACAACTTTAACTAAAACTCTAAGCTATGACTCTAAGCTAAGACTCTAAGGTAAAACTCTAAACTCATAACTAAAACTAAACTAAACTAGAACTCTAACAAAAACTCTAAGCTAAAACTCTAAACTCTTAACTATTACTAAACTAAACTTCAACTCTAACTAAAGCTCAAAGCTAAAACTCTAAGCTAAAACTTTTAACTAAAACTAAACTAAACTAGAACTTCAACAAGAACTCTAAGCTAAGACTCTAAGCTAAAAACTCCAAACTCTTAACTAAAACTAAACTAGAACTCTAACAAAAACTCTAAGCTAAGGCTCTAAGCTAAAACTCTAAACTCTTAACTAACACTAAAGTAAACTTCAACTATAACTAAAACTCTAAGCTAAGACTCTAAGGTAAACCTCCAAACTCTTAACTATAACTAAACTAAACTAGAACTCTAACAAAAACTCTAAGCTAAAGACTCTAAGGTAAAAAACTCTTAACTAAAACTAAAGTAAACTAGA
Organism: Artemia sp. Qi Xiang Cuo; assembly: GCF_049724085.1. Lineage (NCBI taxonomy): Eukaryota > Metazoa > Arthropoda > Branchiopoda > Anostraca > Artemiidae > Artemia > Artemia sp. Qi Xiang Cuo. The sequence continues at coordinate 82,164,838 of NC_142795.1, read as the reverse complement.
ACTTCAACAAAAACTCTAAGCTATGACTCTAAGCTAAGACTCTCGGCTAAAACTCTAAACTCTTAACTAAAACTAAAATAAACTAAGACTCTAAGTTAAGACTCTAAGGTAAAAGTATAAACTCTTAACTATAACTAAACTAAACTTCAACTCTAACTAAAACTCTAAGATAAGACTCTAAGGTAAAACTCTAAACTAAAACTAAAGTAAACTAGAACTCTAACAAAAACTCTAAGCTAAGACTCTAAGCTAAAACTCTTAACTCTTAACTATAACTAAACTAAACTTCAACTCTAACTAAAACTGTAAGCTAAGACTCTAGGATAAAACTCTAAACTCTTGACTAAAACTAAACTAGAACTCTAACAAAAACTCTAGGCTAAAACTCTAAGGTATAACTTTAAACTCTTAACTACAACTAAACTAAACTTCAACTGTAAATAAATCTAAGCTAAGATTCTAGGCTAAAACTCTATGCCAATGGGTTAAAGAAAAAACCGGAAAAATGTTGGATAATTTCTAAGTCTAAAAAATTCAGTCTGAAAAAACTTAAAAAAAATTCAAAAAGGGAGAGAGGAAGGGAGGGGGCTTGGGGTCTTTGGGGCCACGGGGGCCTTTGGGGGACCAGTGGGGTCTTTGGAGGATCGGGGGCCTTTGGGGCTCGGGGGTCTTTGGGGTCCTTGGGTGCCTTGGGGGCCTGGTGGCCCTTTGGTGTTGTCGGTAGGGGGGCCCTTTTGGATTGGGGTAGTGGTCCTTTGGGGTTGGAGTAGAGGGGCCCTTTGGGGTTGTGGTAGGGGGCCCTTTGGGATTTGGGTAGGGGATCTCACAACACTGTTCAAATGGAACTTGTGTATTATAACGAACACAGAGTTTCACCCCAAATCATCTTCTAAAATGCCTCAAATGGTTTCACTTAAATCATCCTCTAAGATGTCTCAAACTGTTTTACCCAAATAATCTCCTAAAATGTCTCAAACGGTTTCGCCCAAATAATCCCCTAAAAGTAATTTTCACATGTTCCTTTGTTTCGGCATCCCTGCGCTGTCACAATTGAAATTCCCATGAAACCCTTTCCCACGTAAATTTCTTCATCTCATAGGTGTTCCTGGTTACGCTTTTGAGGTTTCGATAGAATAATAATTTATCTCTGTGACCTAAAGATCAGAGAAACCGTATTTAAAAAAGGATTTTTCTATCTCTTTAGACTCCCGCATAATTCAAAGATAACAAGTGATGTCATTTCTAATTCAAGACACTAAAGACAAGAGAAGCCATATTTAAAAATAGAATATTAATTTATCTCTGTCACTAAAGACCATTTATCCCTCAGAACTAAAGACCAGAGAAGCCATATTTGTTTCTTAATTCCCCTTTGGTGAATCAATAATTCCCCCCGATTATGCAAATCAATTTCTCAGAAATCTGTCCCCCTTCGTGGATCAATACATTCCCCCCTCGATTACGCAATCAATTTCTCGGAAATCATCTCCCCTTCGATTACGCAATCAATACATCTCTCATCCGTTAATGTGAATGTGAAAACTTCGTCCGGGAGAGAATAAACTTGGAAACAACAAATAAATCAACCTTGAAAGAGGTTGCTTTGACCCATTAGAATTAATAAACAATGAAAATACATCAAAGTGAGAAAAATCCTGTTTTTTCATTCTCAGTGACAAAAACCATAAAAACATGCATAAATTATGTCCCCCTCGGAACTCATGATAGCTCCCTACTAAGAAGTTTTGTGGAGGGGGATTTTCAGCGAGAATGGAATTATCTGGAGGAAATTTTATGTGGGAGGTAATTTCCAGTGAAGATTTTCCCGTGGGGGGGGAATTTTTCAAGGACGGCGAGCCAGATTTACCGGCATTGTTTGAAAAATGATAATATATTAAACTTGAAAACTTAAAGTGTTAAGTTATTAAACTTAAAGTGTTTTTAACTGAGTAACTTTATATTCAAAACGAACAAAAATTATTCTGTATATAAAAGGGTTGCACCCCCCCTTCTCAATGCCTTGCTCTTTACGCTGAAGTTTGACTGTTTGTCCCAATTTTTTAAGATCGGCTCCTGATACAAAAGGACCATTTAATGAGAATAGGAAGCCTTTTTTAAAAGTGCTAGAAGCTTTAGCGTAAGGTATGGTATTTGTAAGGTAGCGTAAGGTATTTGAGGAGGTAACCCCTACATATACGGAATAATGTCTTTTCGTTTTGAGTTTTAATGTTGTTCTTACTTTCAGTTAAAAAACTTGTTTTTATGCCTGGGTTTATAAACCTAATTTTAACTATTATACGGGCCTGCTGATTCTAAAATACTGATATTTTCGTATTTGGACATGGGAATGAGAACCATTTTTTATTCCACCAAAAAGCTAAGAGATATACATATTTGGGCATTATTTTTCATGATCTCTAATCTTTTTGTAATGCGTTCAAAAATGGCTCAAAACCCAGGATGTTTACACAATAAAGTAAATTATAAACAAAATTACTCTAATAAAAAAAAATTATTTATTTGTTAAAACTGCTTATGATTCGTTAACGGAAGCCTATTTAACAAATGAATCGGATTTCCCATTAAACACTCGCCAAGTACTTTCCATATTCTATACCCCATCCTTCTTAAATCTATCGAAGCAATATAAACAAACTAAAAAGAATTTTTGGTACTTTTACTTCATATCCCAACATGGCTTCAAACCTTATTTCTGTCTCATAGTATATAAAATGTTAATAATATAATAGATTTGCATTTATCCCTTTGGTATTATGATATTAAGAGTCCAATGAATTATTCTTCCTTATAATTCACATATTCTTGCTGCCCTCTCTTGCTTGCTTGTCTCTACTTTTTCAGAATGATCTGGAATTTGTATATTCAACTAAATAAACATTGAAAGAGCTAGATTTTCAATTAGGGAACAAGCTCCTCTTATAGCCAACATTTTTAGATGGAACCATAAATTTAAGCATTTGAATAACAAACAAGTCCAAAAAACAAGTCAATCGAACGCATTACCCACCTTTGGATATGGGTTATCTTTTTTTCTAATTAATTAAAAAAAAAAAATTCCGAAAAATAGGTTTTTCAAAGAAAAGTAGAGGCCATTTTAAACTTAAGCTCAGCAGATACAAATACCTTTTAAAATTCAAACTCATATCGACCAGAAAATACCATTAAAGAATAAATGAAACCCAAAACGAACAGAAATTAAATAAACAATCATAGCAAAAACATACAACAAGTAATAATATAAATGAATAAATAGATCTTCAAGTGAGTAATGCTTAGATTGAATATGAATATTAAGCTTAAAACGAAAAAAATATTTTCCTATTGAAGTATAAATGAAACTTAAAACGAGCAGAAATTAAATAAACAATCAATGCAAACAAATATACAATAGATATTAATGTAAATTAATAAATAAATCTTAAAATTAGTGAAACTTAAATTGAATATGCAAATCAAGCTTGAAATGAACAAATATTACCACAAACAAGAGTTTGGGTATGACCTCCTTCTTTCACTGCAAAAGTCTAAAACCTACTGCATCATTGGCGCTTTACTGAAAACTAATTTTATCACAAATAATTTCTTTTGCACATAATATTGAAAATAAACATTAAAATTATGGTAACATTTTGAACTGATGAGCTTTCAGCAATTAATATCATTATACATCAAATATTCAGTTTAATTTATTAGCTCTTTTTAAAGTTGTTAAAGACGAATACAGTTTCCCTACAAACAATTGTTTGGATACGGCCTCCTTTCCTAACTGTAAATAAAAACCAAAAGCCTGCTGCGTCATTGGCGCTTAACTGGAAACGGATTATATTACAAATATTTTCTTTTCCGGTTCATACAGTATTGAAAATAAAATACAATTACAGAGAAATAAATTCTTGAACTGATGGATCTTTCAACAATTAATATCATTATAAATCAAATATTCAATTTGATGTTGTTTATACTTTCCAAGACTGTTCAAGACGCGTATAGTTTTCAGTAAAGCACCAATGACGCAGTAGGTTTTAGAAGGAGGTCATACACAAACTCTTATTTGTGGTGATTTTTGATCGTTTCAAGCTTGATTTGCACATTCAATTTAAGTTTCACTAGTTTTAAGATTTATTTTTTAATTTACATCAATATCTATTGTATGTTTGTTTGGATTGATTGTTTATTTAATTTCTGTTCGTTTTAAGTTTTATTTATGCTTGAATCGGAAAATATTTTTTTCGTGTTAAGCTTGATACTCACATTCAATCTAATAATTTCTCGCTTTAAGATCTATTTGTTCAGTTAAATTGTTACCTGTTGTATGTTTCTGCTTTGATTGTTTATTTAATTTTTGTTCGTTTTGGGTTTCATTTATTCTTTAATAGTAATTTCTGGTCATTTTTAGTTTGAATTGTAATAGGTATTTTTATATGCTGATCTTAAGTTTAAAATGACCTGATGGCCTTTTGATTGCAAAAAAATTCAAGTTTTTAAAAATTCCTTATTTCAAAATCAAACTTAAAAAAAAAAAATCAATATTCATCTAAGTATCAAAACTAATATCAAAGTAACAATATCAAAGTAAAAAAATGGGTTTGTGTCAACCTCGGAGTTTTTATTATCTGATATTTGAACTATTTTTTAACAAAATTACTATCTCAAAATTAATATCGGATGGGTTTGGGGAAAAAGGGCGTGGGGGGGGGGGGACTTTTTTAAGCTTCGGTCTCTTTTGAGTCTTTAAAAGTGAACTAGAACTTTCTATTTTCAATTAAATGAGCCCTTTCTGAAGTTTATACGAGTATCCCTTCTATAAGAACCATATATATCCCCAGGGCATAACATACAATGCCTATCCCTGGGTCCTGGAGGATTGTGTTGACACTGGAGTCTTAATATCTGATGGTTGAAGTATTTTTAAACAAAATAATCATCTGAAGTTTTTATCGGATGGGTTTATCCATCCGATACACCCAAAGGTTTGGAGGGCGGGAGGGGCTCGTTGCCCTCTGATCTTTTTCACTATGAGAAAATGAACCACAACTTTTAATTTCCATTCAAATGAACCCTCTCTGAAGTTTATACGAGCATACCTTCCATAAAAACCATATTTGCCCCCAGAGCAATACATACAACGCCTTCCCCGGCCCTGGGGGAGGGGGGTATTGTGTCGACGCAGGAGTTTTTTCTTATCTGATCTTTGAACTATTTTTAACGAAATGACCATACGTAAAGGAGTTTTTGTTATATGCTATTTGAACTATTTTTAACAAGATGTCTATCTCAAAATTTTCATCAGATGGGTTTTGAAAAGAAGGCGTGGGGGGGGGGGGGTCTAGCTGCCCTCGAATCTCTTTTGACTATTAAATAGTGAGTTCGAACTTTCAATATTCAAGCAAATGAGCCCTCTCTGAAGTTTATACGAGCGTCCCTTTCATACGAACAATATATGCCCCAGGGCATAACTTACAACGCCTGCCCCTGGGCCCTGGGGGTTGTGACGACACCTAATTTTTTGTTATCTGACTTTTGAGAAATTTTTAACGTAATGGCTATCTCAAAATTTGTATTGGATGCATTTGGGGAAAAACGGGCGTGGGAGGGGGTGCTAATTAACCTCCAATCTCTTTTGACTCTAAAAAACTTAACTAGAACTTTCAATTTCCAGACAAATGAGCCATCTGTGAATTTTCTACGAGCATCTCTTCAATAAGAACCATATATTCCCCCAGAGAATAACTTACAACACCTGCCCTCGTGCCCTGGGGGGCTGAGTTGACCCCTGAGTTTTCGTTATATGGTCATTGAACTATTTAAAAAAAAGCTGTCTCTAAGTTCTTATCGGATGGGTTTAAGGAAAAAGGGCGTGGATGGGGGGGGGGGGGGCTAGGTGCCCCCTAATCCTTTTGGCTCTTAACAAGTGACCTAGAACTTTCAATTTCCAATCAAATGATCCCTCTTTAAGGTTAATACGAGCATCCCTTCCATAAGACCCATATATGCCCCAGGGGCATAACTTACAACGCCTGCCCTCGGGCCCTGGTGGGTTGTGTCTACACCGGAATTTTTGTTATATGATCTTTGAACTATTTCTGACAAAATAGCTATCTTAAAATTTTTATTGGATGCATTTGGGGAAAAGGGTTTCGGGGGGGGGGAGCTGGTCACCCTCCAATATCTTTTGACACTGAAAAAGTGAACTAGAACTTTCAATTTACAATCAAATGAGCCCTCTCTGAAGCTTATATGAGCATTCCTTCCATAAGAACCATATATGCTCCCAGGGCATAACTTATAACCCTTACTCCTGAAGACTGTGGGGGAAGTGTCCTGCTCAAACATACAATTTCCAGAACTTTCATCTACGTTGAAAAAAATGGCTATATCAAAATTTTTGTTGGATGTGTTTGGGTAAATGCTGGGCGTGGAAGGAGTGTCAGTTGCCTTAGAATCACTATCGGCTATTAAAAAGGGAACTAGTCATTTATATTTCCAATCGAATGAGCCCTTTCTGAAGTTTCTACGACAACGTTGTCTACACAAAAACTTATATGTCCCCAGGGCATAACTTACAACCCTTTCCCTGAGGGCTGTGGGGGAGTTGTCATCCTCAAAGACCTAATTTCCAGAACTTAAAACTACGTTTAATAAAATGGCTATCTCAAAATTTTGATTGAATGTTTTTGGGGAAACGGTGGGCGCGAAAGGGGGGTTATTACCCTCCAATCATTTTCGACTATTAAAAAGGGCACCAGCCCTCTGAATTTCCAATCAAATGAGCCTTTTTTGAGGTTTCTACGACAACGCCTTCTATAAAAACCTTATATGCCCCCAGGGTATAACTTAAAACCCTTGCCTTGAGGGTTGTGGAGGAGGATCCACCTCAAAAACATATTTTTTATCTGGAAATCAACTACGCTGAACAAAATGGCAATCCCAAAATTTTTATTGGATGTGCTAGGAGGAATGATGGGCGTGGGGGGGCTAGTTGCCGTCCAATAACTTTCGACTATTAAAAAGGGCACTAGCCCTTTGAATTTACAATCGAATGAGCCTTTTTTGAAGTTTCTACGACAACGCCTTCTATAAAAACCTTATAAGCTTTCAGGGTATAACTTAAAACCCTTGCCCTGAGGGTTGTGGGGGAATAACCTCCTCAAAAACATTTTCTATGTGGAAATCAACTACGCTGAACAAAATGGCTTTCTCAAAATTTTGATTGGACGTATTTGGGGAAATGATGGGCGTGGGGGGGCTATTTGCCCTCCAATCACTTTCGACTATTAAAAAGGGCACTAGCCCTTTGAATTTCCAATCGAATGAGCCTTTTTTGAAGTTTCTGTGACATCGTCTTCTATAAAAACCTTATATGCCTCCAGGGCATAACTTAAAACCCTTGCCATGAGGGTTGTGGGTGAGTGTGCTCCTCAAAAATATATTTTCTATCTGAAAATCAACTACGCTGGACGAAATGGCTATCTCAAAATTTTGATTGGATGTGTTTAGGGGAATGATGGGCGTGGGGGGGGGGCTAGTTGCCCTCCAATCACTTTTGACCCTTAAAAAGGGCACTAGAACTCTCGATTTCCATTCGAATGAGCCCCCTTTGAAGTTTCTACGACGACCCCTTCCATATGAAGTGCATCTGGAAAAAAAAATAATAATAATAAAACATTGGAGCCGTATGACCTTTACTATAGACAACGCTATAGCGTTGCCTCTGATAGCGTTGCCTATAGCGTTGCCTATCCCTTGTTTTTTCCTCCTTTTTTCCGCCTTTGTTTTTTCTTTTTCCTATTTTTTCTTTTTTCCTACTATATTCTTAGTAGATGGCTGGATTTTATTGAATTAGGTATTAAGCAAACCTCCTATATGAACATACCTCTCTGTTGGCTCTTGGTGTATAATTTTTTTCCTTTTTTGTTGTTTATAGATATTAATTAAAAAACTTTTACCACGAAATATGTATTTCAAAGAAAAGTAAAGAGCTCCATTAAACAAAACATGAGCAAAAATAAAATCAAATAATCTACAAAGCGTGAAACTACCGCAAATCAGCATTGATAAATAAATGAAACCCAAAACGAACAGAAATTACAATAAATAACCGAGTCAAACTCAAAACAAGCAGAAATTAACATAAGTTGGGCTCAAAACCCCTTTGCCTTCCCAAGGCCAGAACATAATTTGCACTTACTGAAAAGAATGTAAATGTTCTTACTTTTATAACTTTAATAAATCAAATAATATTAACATTTTGATTACTAAATATCAGTATATGTATATTAAATTGACAATACACATTTATTTGCATTTTTTTTCAGTAAAGTGCACATTGTGTTCTGGCTTTGGGAAGGCATAGGGGTTTTGAGCCCAACTTATGTTAATTTTCCAACTTATGTTTAATAACTTATGTTTGAGCCCAACTTATGTTTAATAAAAATCTGGACACAAATAGTAGTGTTTAATTTCGTTTCATACCTCCTCTAGTTGACCTGAAATGGAAAACTTGATACCACTCGCAAAAAAAAAATCTGCTTACTTTCTTTGATAGGTTGGATACAATTATGGTATTTTAACTTGGTTAAATTTTAAGAACAGAAGTAGCCCCGAAAGTTCGAACATAAGACCCTCAGTCGTTCTTGGAATACTGCTGAGATGCCTTATTGGGAATTAGCATTAACACAGTGCAGTTTGATTTAATCTTAAGGCAACATTTAGTTTTCAAACATAAATGCAAATGGGAGGGTGGGCGTGGGAGGGGGATTAGTTGCCCTCCAATCACTTTCGGCTATTAAAAAGAGCATCAGTCTTTTCTATTTTCAATCAAATAAGCCCTTTTCGAAGTTCTTACGACAACTCCTTCAATACGAAGTGCCCTGGTCTAAACAGCAGCAACAACAACAAAAATCATACATTATACTCACATCGAACAACACTGAACAAAATGGCTATCTAAAAATTTTGATTGGATGTGTTTGGGGAAAAGGTGGTTGAGAAAGGGGGGGGGGAGCTAGCTGCCCTCAAATCATTTTCGACTATTAAAAGGGCACTAGACCTTTGAATTTCAAATCGAATGATCCCTTTTTCAAGTTTCTACGACAAAGATTTCAATAAAAACTTATATACCCCCAGGGCATAACTTATAACCCTTGCCCTGAAGACTGTGGGAGGACTGTCCTGCTCAAAGGTATAATTTCCTGAACTTTAAATGTGTGGAACAAAATGGCTATCTCAAAATTCTGATTGGATGTGTTTGGGGAAATGGTGGGTGTGGAAGGGGTCTTAGTTGCCTTCCAATTACTTTCGACTATTGAAAAGGGCACTAGCCATTTCAATTTCTAATCGAATGAGCCCTTTTTGAAGTTTTTATGACTACACGCTCTATAAAAACTTTATATGCCCCCCAGGGCATAACTTAATACCCTGGTTCTGAGGGCTGTGAGGGGGTTGTCATCCTGAAAGACCTAATTTAAAGAACTTAAAACTACGTTGAATATTGTAGCTATCTCAAAATTTTGATAGGATGTGTTTGGGGAAAAGGTGGGCGTGAGAGGTGGGTTAGTTGCCCTCCAATAACTTTCGACTATTAAAAAGGGCATCAGTCCTTTTTATTTTCAATCAAATGAGCCCTTCTCGAAGTTCCTACGACAAATCCTTCGATACGAAGTGTCCTGGTCTAAACAACAACAACAACAACAAAAAATCATACATTATACCCACATCGAACAACACTGAACAAAATGGCTATCTAAAAATTTTGATTGGATGCGTTTGGGGAAAAGGTGGGCGAGAGAGGGGGGTTAGTTGTCCTCAAATCACTTTCGACTATTAAAAAGGGCACCAGCCCTTTGAATTTCAAATCGAATGAGCCCTTTTTCAAGTTTCTACGACAAAGATTTCAATAAAATCTTATATGCCCTTTGAATTTCAAATCGAATGAGCCCTTTTTCAAGTTTCTACGACAAAGATTTCAATAAAACTTATATGCCCCCAGGGAATAGCTTATAACCCTTGCCCTGAAGACTGTGGGAGGAGTGTCCTGCTCAAAGGTATAATTTCCTGAACTTTAACTGCGTGGAACAAAATGGCTATCTAAAAATTTTGATTGGATGTGTTTGGGGAAATGGTGGGCGTGGAAGGGGTGCTAGTTGCCTTCCAATTACTTTCGACTATTAAAAAGGGCACTAGCCATTTCAATTCTAATCGGACGAGCCCTTTTTGAAGTTTCTGCGACAACTCGTTCTATAAAAACTTTATATGCCCCCAGAGCATAACTTACAACCCTTCTCCTGAGGGCTGTGAGGGGGTTATCATCCTCGAAGAACTAATTTACAAAACTTAAAACTACGTTGAATAATGTGGCTATCTCAAAATCTTGATTGGATGTGTTTGGGGAAAAGGTGGGCGTGAGAGGGGGATTAGCTGCCCTCCAATACCTTTTGACTATTAAAAAGGGCACTGGCCCTTCGAATTTCCAATAGAATGAGCCTTTTTTGAAGTTTCTATGACAACACCTTCTATAAAAACCTTATATGCCCCCAGGGCATAACTTACAACCCTTGCCCGGAGGGTTTTGGGGAAGTGTCTTCCTCAAAAACATATTTTCTATATGGAAATCAACTACGCTGAACAAAATGGCTATCTCAAAATTTTGATTGGATGTGTTTGGGGGAAAGATGGGCGTGGGGAGGGGGGCTAGCTGCCCTCCAATACTTTTTGACTATTAAAAAGGGCACTTGCCCTTCGAATTTCCAATAGAATGAGCCTTTTTTTAAGTTTCTATGACAATGCCTTCTATAAAAACCTTATATGCCCCCAGGACATAGTTTAAAACCCTTGCCCCGAGGGTTGTGGAGGAGTGTCCTCCTCAAAAACATATTTTCTATATGGAAATCAACTACGCTGAACAAAATGGCTATCTCAAAATTTTGATTAGATGTGTTTGGGGGAAAGATGGGCGTGGGGAGGGGGGCTAGCTGCCCTCCAATACTTTTTGACTATTAAAAAGGGCACTTGCCCTTCGAATTTCCAATAGAATGAGCCTTTTTTGAAGTTTCTATGACAATGCCTTCTATAAAAACCTTATATGCCCCCAGGGCATAACTTACAACCCTTGCCCGGAGGGTTTTGGGGAAGTGTCCTCCTCAAAAATATATTTTCTATATGGAAATCAACTACGCTGAACAAAATGGCTATCTCAAAATTTTGATTGGATGTGTTTGGGGGAATGATGGGGTTGGGGGGTCTAGTCGCCCTCCAATCACTGTCGACTATTAAAAAGGGCACTAGCCCTTTAAATTTCCAATCGAATGAACCTTTTTTGAAGTTTCTACGACAACGCCTTCTATAAAAACCTTATATGTCCCCAGGGCATAACTTACAACCCTTGACCTGAAGGTTGTGTGGGAGTGTCCTCCTCAAAAATATACTTCTATCTGGAAATCAACTACGCTGAACAAAATGGCTAACTCAAAATTTTGATTTTGATGGCTATCTCAAAAGATTTGATTTCATTTTCGAAGTTTCTACGACAACTCCTTCGATACGAAGTGCCCGGGTATGGAGAAGAAGAAGAGAAAAGAAAAACAAATAATACATTGTGCCCACATCGTTCTTTACTTTGGCAGCGCTATCGCGCTGCCTATGAAATCTTATCTTATTTGAGGATGTAAACAGGAAATATGTACAAAAATGTGTGTATATAGCTAAATAATATTTGGTTTGATTTTTGAAGAGAATGCAGAAATGTTGGCAAAAATCTGAAGCCCCTGTCCCTTAGAGATAAGGGTCGAAGATAAAGAACGAAGACACTCAGACATACTTTTAACATGTCTCCCTCCATAACCAGCATATTTTAAAAAAATTGTATAATATATATATATATATATATATATATATATATATATATATAAATATATATAATATATAAATATATATATAATATATATATATATATATAAATATATATATATATATATATATATATATATATATATATATATATATATATATATATATATATATATATATATATATATATATATATATATATATATATATATATATATATATATATATATATATATATATATATATATATATATATATATATATATATATATATATATATATATATATATATATATATATATATATATATATATATATATATATATATATATATATATATGTATATATATCACATATAAATACACATCTGAGCACAGTGGCCACAAGAAAAAGAAAAACGAGAACAACATAGAAATACAATTAAAGGATTAAATTTAAACTTTTGATCAAAACGATCAAAAACAGTAATACAAACAAACAAACAAAGTCATCACATAACCCCTTCGTGTGAGTTATACTCACACGAATAAAAGTAGAGATGCCTTATTGACTCGTGACGGGAGTCCATATATGGGCATAGAGTCATTATGGAGATGGTTTTTGTCAGTGAGAATGAAAAAACAGGAATTTTCTCACATTGATGATTGTTTTTATGGACGGTTATGTGTGTTGGACAATTTATTTGATGTTTTTCATGGATGTCAACAGTAATTTATGTCTGTTTTATGGTTTTTGTCAGTGAGAATGGAAAAACAGTATTTTTCTCACTTGAAAAAACAGGAAATTTCTCACATTGATGGTTGTTTTTATGGACGGTTATGTGTGTTGGTCAATTTATTTGATGTTTTTCATGGATGTCAACATTGATTCATGTCTGTTTTATGGTTTTTGTCAGTGAGAATGGAAAAACAGGAACTTTCTCACTTTAATGGATTAGTGAGTCTAATGGGGACCGGTCAATGACACTTCCTTCAAGATCATGTTGTTGTTGTATGCTCTCAGCGAATGTTATGAGTTTCCAGGAAACCGTTAGATCACGCGTTTCCTTCTCAGCCAATCAGAGGGCTTGCTTACATAATAATTTGACCTTGAGATTTCGTATATAACGGGCATGCAATGTGATTAAATTATGAGAAAGTATTTTGACATAGTTCAAACAACAATGGATAAATTTGATGAATTAGAAGCCATGCCAACTTCAATTTGCAATGTAAGTACATTTTTTATTTTCAAATAAAATTATTTTCCTTCGTCACCCTCCAGTATATTCACGTAAATCGCCCCCCATACCATACAAACCTCACTATACAATCTTTATACTCAATGGACAACATAAAATATTTTCTTTTTACCCTCGAAACCTAACCCCCCCATTGTTTTACAAGCAAAATTCTCGCAAATAGAAATAATTATCTTTTCGTTAAATTCCTGTTTTTTATTTTCAAATAAAATTATTTTCCTTGGTCACCCTCCAGTATATTCACGTAAATCCCCCCCCATACAATACAAACATCACTATACAATCTTTATACTCGATAGAAAACGTAAAATATATTCTTTTTACCCTCAAAACCTAACCCCCCCCCCTATTGTTTTACAACCAAATTCTCGCAAATAGAAATAATTATCTTTTCGTTAAATTTTAGCCTTTCTCTAATGTGATTTAAAGTGTCTACTGACTTCTCTCAATTCTTAAAGAAAATGTCACTCTGTTCTGACACATGGCTCTATGCGAGGTTAAAATTAGCTATCACCCCTCTTCCCTCTGTGTTTACGAACGCGGCGGACAAAGTCAAAGGAACTGTTCTTCCGTCAAAATTAAAACACTTGAGGCAATTGCAATAATTAAGCGCAGAGGTGATGCTCTATTTTGGAGAAGTGAAACGGATTATTTTCAAATTAAGGTCCAACAATATATTTAGGACATTATGTAAAAGAGGGGAGAGAGGGGGCAATGCCTCGCTTCGAACAGCTTCGTTGTAGGTAAATTATGTAAAAGGGAGAGGGAGGGAGCAATGCCACAATTCTATCGCCATCATTGTAAAATGAAAACAAACTGTACAAGGCTAGAAAGAAAAGTCTTTGGGAGTTGCATGAAGCTTGTATTATATGTAAATTGAATAGCATTTTAACCTATGTTTGCGAAATTTAGGCCTATAGGCCGCCGAGTTAACGATCTTTTTTTTTATATAATTTAAAGCCTATATCTAAATACCCTCTGACTCTTGAGTTTATAACATTTCGAAAGTTATGCTAAGGATTTTTACTTTTTGTTTTACTGAAATGAGATAAATGCTTTTCTAAACAAATTATGTCTGACAATAAATTCTCTAGAAGGGGGTACTAATTTCCATCTTTAAAATAAAGGGGGAAATTATTTTGATACTAATGTTTTTCTCTTCTTTAAGGCAAATTATGAAGAATGTATTTCGGCCCCCCCAGCTGTAAAGAGAGCTAGGGGTAATGTAAATAGTGAAGAATGTGCCCCACCTCCTAGTAAGAAAGCAAGAGAGGGTGAGGCAGCCCCTGTAAGAGCAACAGTTGTTCAATATGGCCGTTGGCCGAAACCCCCCCGCTCCACACTGCCGGCCCAAGTGCAGCCACCTACGCAAGATCATGAGGTTGTCTCTCATCATGTTTTTTCAATGGTCTCAGGAACTGTCCCGACTGCACAGCCCTGTGGCCCAGCTGCACAAGAAATTAACGTCACTGGTCCCTCCACCCACCAACACACGTTACCTGGACCTTCGGGCACCTAAGTGCAGTCAGGATTTGCAAATGTGAGCATTTTTTTCCTCAAACTATCTTATAGAAATACAAATCTATTACTTCCAATGTTTTTTAGTCCTTTCTTTTTTCACTATTTTTCAAAATTGTGTAAAAGTGTATCTCTGAGATATTAGCCCCCCCCCCCACCATTATTACATATCTAAATGTCATTTTTTGCAAAATTACATATCTAAATGTAATTTTTTTTGCAACGAAACCGCTCTTTTTTCTAATCTTTGCTATTTTCTCTGTTGCTATCTCTTCACTATCACATATAGTTTTAGGTACCTTTGAAACTCTGTGAATGCTATTTTTTTCAGATAGTTTTAAGAGAGAGTTTATTCCATCTTATCCATCTGTCACATACCAGCGTTCTAATTTACACTGAATATTTCTAAATAGCTTTCTATCGTGCCAAGATTTTATTGAGGGGAAACCAAGCTAACGGTTCCCGGCATTTTCCTCGTCTGAAGTTCAATCTTGGAAATCGGAAAACTCGCTTGACGGGTTACAATAATTAAACTCATGAGTTCACTGAATCTGTATGGAATTAGAAAGAAATAGTGACTTATGCAGTCTAAGCGAATATTTCAACTTTTGACGAGCATTATGTAGTGGGGAGGGGATGTGCGCCTCGGGATGTGCCGCAGGCCCGAGAAGCGCTGCAGGATGCGATGCGGGCCCGACAAGCGCCGCGATAAAAAAAAAAAAAGAAGACTGATTTGTACACATTGAAAATAAACTATTTTTTAAACAAATTGTCGCCTTCTATGTAAAGCGACGTTTTAGACTGTAAATATCTTAAGTTGGAAATTGACTGCTTTCAGTTGAATTAACCAAATTTTAACAGTAGGGATGATTTGAACACTTTGAAAATAAGCTATTTTTCATTTATAGGTTGGAGCATTGGTCCCTTATTCGCCATCGTCATCAGGTGAAGAAGAGGAAGAACTCATTGAAGGGGCAGAGAAGTTTTACGACATTCAGGACAATGAAGCATCAGCTATCAATGAATAACAAGGTATCATTAAATTTGATGAAATACCATATAATATTGATGTTTTTCTAATTAATTATTTCAATGTAGAACCTAGACAATTGAGCAAGTTAGTGTTCCTAGTCCAGAGGCGGACTCGAGTCCAAATACCCTACAAATTTTAGAGGATTTCACAAACGAATTAACTGGGAACCCTCCCTACACTGATTACCTACTTCCACTTCAAACAACTGAAGTGGAGCATAGCCCAAATATTGTTGAACAACTTGGGGGAGGGGGTAATATAGAAGAAGAGGTTACAACTTTTCCCGATTTTCAATTGTCAAATACAATTTTAAATAATATAGTTGTTTTCACTGCGACGTTTGGGGATCCATTTAATACACTTATGGGGGGAAATTTTGTGTTTGATCCTGTAGAAATTGTACATGAATATGTAGATAAAATTCGGGCACTACTGGAGAACCAAATTCAGTTATGGGGGGGTAGGGATTCAGTTAAAGTTCCTATCGTTTAAAAGGTTTTTTATCTAAATGAGGGGACAAGCGAGGTTTATTATCATTATATACATTCCGAGATGCGCGTAAATTATCCAAATTTAGAAAATTTTGAGGGAGTTTTTAGCGAGTGGGTAGGGCAAATTATAGCGCATCTCGAGAACTACAACAAAAATGGGAGCGGGTCAGTAGTTTTATTTATTGAAAATTTAAGCGTAAATATTTGTAAATTTAAGAAAGATTTTATTTTAAGAGGGGGGCATAGGGATGAGGGCATAGTTTTAAATTATAATCCAGATCTAGAGGGTTGTAAAGGTGTCCAGAAGATCTGTTTTGAAACAGATCAAAAGTGTTTCAAGTATGCTTTCCTCATATCAGCATTCGAGCCTCTAGCACGTGACGCTACAAAGACGAATTTAGATCACTGGGCTGTACATGGGAAGGATGGGTCCAATTTTTCAATTGTAGATTTCTCTTGTTTAGAAGGAAAATACCCAGTAACGCTACAATCTATTGATATTTTTGAAAGGTCCAATGCCCATTTAAATATCGGAGTTACTGTGGTTCAGTATGAAACTGAATTTTAAGATGGGACTCGTTCAAAGAAGAAGGGGGTGGTTTTCCCTGTAAGGGGCCCGTCAGTTGATTTGGTCAGACACTGGGTTTAGTTGCTGTACACACCACCTAGTGAACCGAATTAATTTGGCCATTTAATCCGATTACAGACCTCCGTAGAGGTTTGGGGGATGGGAATATTAGGGATGAAGGTTTCTACTGTTCAACATGCCTGTCTAGATTGCGTAGTGATATAAAATTACGGAATCACATGAGGCATTGTAGCCGGCATGGATATCAGACAGTGGAAACGGTTTCAAGGGATAGGGCCATTCTACGCTTTAAAAATTTCCAAAACACCCTTCTCCAGTGCAACAAAATATCTCTGGACTGTGAAGCTAAGCTAGTTGGGGTGAATGATCCCCAATTTCCAAATCGTGTCAAAAAACACCAAGCTATTGCAGTGTCTTATGCACATGCGCAAAGAGATAGTTCTAACACCATGCGGCTGTTAGAAACAGTTGAGACATTGGATGAGAACAAGTGCATGGTCAAGGCACTGACTAAATTAATTGGCATGGGTAATGGCGCTATTTCTCGTTTGAGAAATACCCATTATCCATTGGTGCTGTCTGCATAGAATGGTCTCACTATTAAAAATCAAACATTTTTTTGGTTTTGTAAGGGAGATTTTGTCGAGGAGTATACGAGGACTACAGGGAAACGAGGGGGGCGGGGGGAATGCACAGACCATGATCACATGTGGCAGGAAATATCTTCTGGGGGTAGCAATTTTAGGGGGTAGCACATCAATCATGTAATTTAAATGTTAGCCAACAGTTTTTTATCCCTGTTTTTATCCATAATTCAAATTATGACTTAAAATTTTTTTTACCGGCACTGGCACATATGCACAGGGAGGGAGGGGGAGTAGACAGTCCATGGGTAAATAATTCATTTACCTATAACATTATTCCCAAATCGGCCGAGAAGTTGTTGCTTCTCGAACTGAAATGGCAGGTAGTGGATAATGGGCGTACGTGCTGGAATACACTCAGGTTTTTAAATTCTTTTAGTTTTTTCCCCAAGGCATTGAGTCAATTGATTCAAGTGCAGAAAAGCGACAATTTTGATAGCTTTCCCTTGCTTAAACAGCACTTTCCAGACAGTGAAATGTATGACTTATTAACCAGCAAAGGTGTATATGCATATGATTATTACTGTTCTGGCGCTCACTTAAGCGAGGTGAAACTACCTCCAATTGAAGCTTTTTACAATTCACTGACCAACAGTGAATGCACAACCGAGGAGAATAAGTTTGCCAAGAAGGTGTGGGCTAAGGGGAATTGTAAAAATGGGTGGGATTATTGTAGACCGTACTTGGCCAGTGACGTTTTAACTCTGTTGGATATAGTCTGTAAGAACACAGACCAAATCTATTCAAAGTTTGGGTTAGATATAAGATATTATTTTTCCCCACCCCATTTAGTGATGAATTTAATTTTAAAAATCAGTAGGGAGGAAATAGGCCTAATCAAAGATTTAGATCAACACCTTTTTGTAGAGTGTTCAAGGAGGGGAGGGTATGTTTTTCACGGGGACGGCGTCTTATCAACCCATCCGAGCGGACAAAGCACCGGTGTAAAGTCAAATGCAGTGTTCTTGGACATGAACTCGTTGTATCCCTCGGCAATGTCCCACTACTCTTTGCCGTGTGGGAACTATGAAGGGCTTGAGAATTCTTGTGAGTTCCCCGAAATTACCACCGTTGAGGACAACGGGCCACAAGGATGGTTCTTTGAAGTTGACGGTCACATCCCGCTGGCGCTTCGAGACTCAGTAAAAGATTTTGTTTTTCTCTGCATCAATCGACCACTGACCAGGGACTCACTGAGCCACAACAATCAGTCATTGGTTGTGGATATAGGTAGGGATTGGGCCTCCTCTAAGCAAAAGCTGATGGATTATTTGGACCCTAAAGAGAATATTGTTGTTCACCATGTGTTTTTGCATTAGATGGTGAAAAATGGTTTCAAGATCACTAAAATACACAAGGTTTTACAGTTTAATCAGAAACAATATTTGAAGACGTTTATTGAATCTTTTGTCGATAAACGCTCTAGGACAAACTCCAAGATGGAGAAGGAATTGTATAAGTTCATCCTAAATTCAGCGTTTGGCAAAATGTTTCAAATCGTACGTAATAGATCTCTCTGTGACGTCGTGACTGACCCTCTAGAATGTGCACGAATTATTGCCGATCCCAATTTTACATCATTCACGAGCATAGAGGCTGGCATGGTTCTTCTACACAGGAAAAAACGAAATGTGGTACTGAACAAGAATATAGCAGGAGGTAGTTCAGTACTAGAAATTTCCCAAAAGCTCATGTTGTCGTTTTTTTAAAATGTGTGCAAGGTGCATTGGCCGCGGGAGGGGGAGGTTCAAGTTTACTATGGGGATACAGATTCTCTGCTGTTAAAGGTAAATGGGACCGACGATTTATTGGGTGATCTAGAAAAGGGGGAACACATCAGCTCACAAATGGATTTCACCAACTGCAATCCATCCTTCTACCCCGAGTTGGTGAAACGTCAAGCCCCCAACTAACTATCAATGTTGAAATCAGAGACGGGGACTGACCTGATATCCAGGGGGGTGTTCCTGGGCCCCAAAGTTTATTGCGTTGAAACTCACAGTGGGGATGAAAAGCAGGCTTGTAAAGGAGTGCCTACACATTTTGTAAAGTGCAATTTCAGCATGAGTGTGTACAGAGACTGTGTAGAAAGTAGCCTAGTGCGAAGCGCACAGGTGCTTGCAATTCACTCTCTACGGTATAGAAATTATACTGTGAGAGTGAAAAAAAATATAATGTTATGTATATCTTACAAAGTCTATATGCTCGAGAATGGCGTGAGTGTCCTGCATTATGGCCGCTATCGTATTTTAGACCGAGTTGAATGCATAGACTATCGCAATCAACTTGTTCTGGATAAATTAACCTAATATGACTAACCAACGAACCACCACCGCCACCACTGACCCACCTAACCCAACCACTAACCTCTAGCAGTGACGACAACTATTGTTTTTCCATCGCGGCTCTCGGGGGGTGGGGGACCCTTCCCACGGCCAGCTCCCGGGGGGGTGGGGGATCCCGCCCGTGGCCGCCCCCGGGGGTGGGGGGGTCCCGCCGGTGGCCGCTCCCGGAGGGTGGGGGGCCCTACCTTTAAATTCGCTGCAATGTTCAACTGTGCTAGTTCATGTTCCAAGTGTGTTTTGTTGTTGTATAGAAAAGGGCTGATGTACAAAAAAAGTGTTTAAGCACAATTAGTGCTGTAGATGGACAAAAGTGTTTAAAGACAATAAGTGTTTTTATTCATAATGTGTTATCATTGTTCATGTTGAACAAATTGAGTTTTAATGTTGGTCATGAAATTTTTTCAGGCTCTTGTTGAATGAGTTTTATTTTAATCATTGTTTATGTTGAACAAGTATTTGTTTTCATATTGCCGTAGTAAATGTTGCCATGAAATATTGTCTGTGTTGTTCTTGAATAGATATATAAATGGGGAATTTACTGCTTATTAGTTGTACGCGTATGGTTTACAGTTAGTCATACCCCAACTGTTGTCAATAGTATGTAGCAATTTAAAAAACCCTTCAAATCATTTCTCTGTGGGCCCTCAATATCGGGGAAAACAATGCGTTTAACTACAATAATTGAAAATTGTTAATAAATGATTTTGGAAAAACCGAAAAAAATTCACTATTGCTATAGTATTTGGCAGGAGTCCTATGATAAAATAAAAGCTATTGCCTAAACCATACGAATACAATTCAAACGAGGACTTGATGTTTTCAATAGTATTGAACCGAACTCATGGCGGATTATTGATGATTTGGCTGAATCTATTGAACATTTCTCACAGGAAATGTTGGGACTGTTCACTGTCAGATCTCATCAAGACCACATTTTCTTAGCCCTAGTTCTACAAAACCTGTTTCATCAGAGCATATGTATGCAAACTCTTGCGTTGAATTATACTATCTATATTATCTATTGATTTGTGCGTGTTTCCAGCGTGCTCAAAAAAATTCGAAAAAAAATACAACTTTGTACGCACAAAATTAGTTTTTAAGTGTACAAACATGCGACAAGCAATCCCTATGGGTTCATTTTTCTGGATCGAAATAAGAGCAAACTTGAGTATCTACGTGTAGTCACCGACATTTTCGACAATTAAAATACTATATATCTTCCGGTGAACAGTAGAAAAGGCTTTTAGTTTTCATTTTGACACTGAAGAAAATACGCGAACAGCGGCATTTGTTTTTTATTTTAAGCACTTCAAAACCCTACCTTAGAAAAGCCATACTCAAACTTGGTGTCGACAATTATTTCATTAATCTAATATCTGAAATCTTTTTAAATCTAACTGAGAGCAATGTTCAACTGCCAGAGGGCTTTATACAACAGACAAAACAACATCGTACCACTTTACGTGCCTTGGCTTGTAAAAAAATGGTAAAAAAATTTAAAATGACACGGCTCCTTCAAACAGACGGTAGCTTTTTGACTCTTTTACTGCAGATAATTGCAGGACTTGTAAACAGTTTTCTCAAGAGAATGGCTAAGCCCTATAAATTGACACCATTTTAACTTGTCCTCTCGCCCGTGGAATATTTTGAAGACAATCTAAGCAAATTCATTAGTGATGAGAATATTGCTGATGACAAAAAACTGCTTTTACTTCAAGATGCATTGCGGCGTATGGATAAAAATAAACCTTAACGTGAGAGACCCATCGCCGATCCCTCTAAGCATGAAACATCTCGTCAAGATTCTGCACAGTCAAAGGAGAAGGAATTAAATTCAAGTGTATCGACAATTGGGAACCTAGTGCCCGTGTTCTATCAGGAATAGAGCAAAAGAATATTATATTATCTCTTGCTGGAAACTGGTAATCAATTTTAAGTCGAAAGCGCCGGGAGACGAATTATAATTCAGGGAACAAGTTATAATCTTGTTTATTTAACTTTTGATGTGGTGACGAATCGTAAAGGACTCTTATCTTTTGATGATAATCTGTACACCCTTCCAAGTGTATCATACTCCCCCAAAAGTCTTTCTGGCAATAAGCAAATTCTTAAGAAACTAAGAGAATATAGTCCACCAACAACGCCAACACCATTTAAAAAAGAAGAAGATTCAATATTTGAAAATACTAGTAGCAGCACTGATTTTACAACACCTGTGGCTGCTAGTCAAAAGCGAAGACGAATTGATTCACCCTCCAGTGTGCAAAAGGGGAGTGGACATTACACTACGTGTTTGCGTTCAAAATGGATGAAGTTCTGAAAGGTGTCTATGAAAGTATTGTTAAAGCGGGAAGTTTAAGTTCTTCCAAAATACTATCTAAGGCTGTATCCGGCACCATATTGAAAAATTCAAAAGAGTGTCCAGAAAATAAACCGAGTTACACATTACACCAGAATCACAGGCTTCGTGGTAAACAATATCTACAAACTAAAGCATTTTCCCCTCTGCATATAATGCAAACGGATCTTTTAACTTTAGATACAGTTCAATAATTTCACAATAAACCCTAAAAATAGATTCTGGTGGCAATCAGTATCTTTAGTCGTTAAGCATATGCCATCCTATCGCGATCAAAGGGTGGTGTTGAAGTAGCTTCGACCATTAAACGTATTCTTGAATAGGATTCGAATAAAAAAATTCATTTAGACCGTGGCAGTGAATTTTTTAATCCCCTGGTGCAGGATGTTCTACTGAAGTATAATACAGCACTTTATCATGGTCACAGCCCGATAATGGCTGCATTGGACGAACGATTAATTAAAACGATTCGTCTATTAATTTCAAGAAATTGCACACTGAAAAATACATCTGCTTTTACTCATGATTTAGATAAAATCATGCAGACATACAACCGTCGACCACAACGATCTCTGTCCAACTCAAGCCCTCAGGATGTTGACTGCATTGAAAATACATTTGATGCTTTTCTAAATCAATACTCCCATGGCAATGAGAAGAAAAAGAAGAAGACATTCAATGTTGGTGATACTGTTCGAATTTATAGAAGCACCAATATTTTGGCAATAGTGACTTATTCATGGAGCATCGAAATTTTTAAAGTGTCCAATATCCTAGACACTAAACACATACCGTATCTAATGCGAGACACCAAAGGTGATGGGATTATCGTTGTTTCTTATGAATAGGAACTGAAAAAAATTAGGAACACTAGTTAAAGTTATCAAATTGAAAAGATATTAAAGAGTCGTACTCATAAGGTCAAGTAACAGATGTTTGTTTGCACGCCATGATGAGACTCGGATTTTGATTCTTGTGTCAGTGCTTAAGATATTAACAATACTCAATGATTTCTATGTGACTTTCATGTCCAATGTTTCTGATCCTCTCTACAATGATCTGAATAAAACAAGTGATTTTTGGACGAAACTCTCCCCCACCATCAAATTCGACGGAAAGTATGAAGTGGCTCTTGTCGATTGTATTCTTAAAAATACCTATGACATCCTGAGAAAGGATCGTGAATATGAAATAAAAATTAGACCCCATGATTGGCCACTCATTAGCGATCAACATGATTATTGGCCACTCGTTAACGATCGAGAAAAAATTCAAAAGATCAATTCATTTGAATATCCATATGTTGTATTATCCTACGAGGAACCCACCTGTGTGAATGATTTATGTTATATCAATACAAGAATTTCGGCTCGTAAAAAAGGAGCTTTTTATTTCAAATCTCCAAAGGAGGAGGGCAAGATCTACATTAGTTCACCTATTGCCAGCGAAAAGGTTATTCTCAATGATAACCTAAAGGATGTACTTGGCTTTAAGCTCAATATAATCAATGGTAAAAGTGCCGGAAACACTCATTTCAATTTTGCTGACTATCCGCCTGCCTTCTCCACAGACAGTTTTATATTTATCTATGCTTCATTTGTGGAAACATCTTGAGTCGGTAATTCAAATGTCCCCCTCTTACAAGCTCTTGAACGAAAAACCAATTAAGAGCCTATTCACCACTACAATATAAAGCATCTTCATTATAATCTCGTAAACAATTCCTATTTGGAACTCTCTCAGTTAAGACTAAGAGCAGAATTGGGCTATTCAATAGCAATTTCAAAAGCTTCGGCTGTAATTACATGTCATTTTCGCCCCATCGTTCAACAGCAAGATGTCTAATAGAAAAATAGCATTCACCTGTTCTGACATTGACTGCTATGTTAATACTCTTGGCCCAAGACAAGAGGTCAATGGAATGGATTATTACAAGGGTCGCTCGTCAATGTCTGGCTATGGTCCTGGCAGTTGGTTTGCTAAGCTGTTTTACTCTCCACTTCCACTGGCTAGAAAATATCTTGTACCGGCTGCGACAGACTATCCATCCTCTACATTATACGGTTGGGGTTCTGGAAAGGATTTTTAAAAAAGTTCTTCGGAAAATTTTAGGTCCAGTGCGCTAACCCTTGGTGAGAAATTAAAACAAAATGGTAAAGGTTTAAAAAGGTCAAGAAACACTGCATCACTCATCAGTCTCTACTCAGGTCTGAAACGAAAGACATCATCCCTTTTGTCAAAGAAAAGAAGGAAAAAGCCGACACGTAGTTTAACCAGAAGTCCCAGGAAGAAAATTGTCAGATCAAAACTAGATTTCTTCTCTTAAGATGTTCTACCTTCCGTATAAGGATTCTCATCCTTCAATCACCGCCTCACTGAATCTATTCAATGCTTAAAATGTTGATGTGAGTGTCAACCATGGATACTATGAACAATTTTATCCACTGCACCCCCTCTCCGATAATCCCAACTATCAATTTTATTCCAATGAAGACTACTTTATGAACATGTGTTCAACATTTATAGATTTACAAATGGAAGTCCAGAAATCCGATAATACAATGACTGTTTCAGCCGATGGGATATCCTAAGAAAATTGTATACAACATAATTTATTTTGTCAAATTAGTGTCTACATCAACGATACGCTGGTGAGCACAACCAACAATTTCCCAAATCATGCAAGCTACATTCAATCCATGTTGAGGAAACCCAAGTAATACAAGGAATTGAGAGGTGCCTCCAATGGATATGATTATATTACTAATACTGATAGTACAGATGCTATTAAAAATGCTACAGCTAGTGAATTACATCTAGTTGGAAAAATGTATCATGAAATATTTAATATACCCCAATGGCTGCCACCTAATGTTAAAGTGGATATAAAATTGAAGCTTGCACAATCCAATTTCATATTGATAAAAGAACTTGCTGCCAATCCCAATGCAAGTCTCTTCCTCACCTCAGCAATACTTCATGTACGCAAACAACAGGATAAGAGTTCTGTTGCTTTGGCAGTGGAAAAACTAAGAGTCAATGGTAATAATATTAAACTACTTGTTCCTCATACAATCCCCACTCAACATCATATTGCCATGGGCTCACGCACCTTCACCGATTCATCCTTTATCAATGGTGAAATCCCCTCGAAACTTGCTTTGGCATTTGTAATAAGTGCTTGGGCAATAGGATCGTGGACCGAATGCCCACATAAATGCGAGATGTTTGGACTTTCATCTCTTGTGTGCACATTAAATGGTACCCCACTCTACAATCTATCCTTTGATAAATCCTATAAAACATTGTATGAGCTGACCATGCAAACCCTAGATCTTGATTCGCAACTATTTGAAAATGGTATAACCGAAGATATGTTTTCTAAAACACATGGTATCATTGTATTGAATTGGTCTGGCACACAGGATATGAGTATAGTCCGTACGGGGACTATGCGTTTCGAGTGTACATTTGCTGATCCATTGGCCGAGA
Source organism: Artemia sp. Qi Xiang Cuo (assembly GCF_049724085.1). NCBI lineage: Eukaryota > Metazoa > Arthropoda > Branchiopoda > Anostraca > Artemiidae > Artemia > Artemia sp. Qi Xiang Cuo. The sequence goes on along the minus strand of NC_142795.1, from coordinate 82,139,262 downwards.
GCATTGCACTAATCTCACTAAATCAATATGAAATCTATTGGGGAATCACTCCTGAAGGTAGTGTTCTACTAGACTTGGCACCATGAACACCAGTCAAATAATCAATGTAATTAGTATGGACCCCTAAATGTCCCAGTACAAATCTTACTGTCTGCCTTCAAACTATCTTGTAATAATTCAAAGTGCGAGCAGTATCTTAAATATTGTTAATAGCAGTCCATCAACTGTGCTTACGGGTCATTGGCCGTACATATCTCAAATAATGAAAACTATTGCATTTTTGGATCCTCTTGATCTACTCTGTACATTTTACACACCCAACATCAGCAGATATATTGAGAGCAGTAGGAAAACTATTATTCAAAATTAGAAGAGGGTGTAGGATCTAACAATTAAAAGCTTTGGCTTCCAAGCAATACTATATTTCATATTCCGGTGCCTTGACTATACTCATACGCAGTTTTTCCACATTTATGGTAACCATCCACGCCTGAGCGACTTTTTAGTGGAAAATATCCTCTCGGACCTTTATCGTATTTATTTCTGTACCCTAAAAGTAAAGTGCTTTAAAATTGTTTTGAATTTGTTTATTAATGAAATGTATTTATACACCAATGTCTTTAAATCTTTACTTTTAGATTTCTTCATCGGTGTACAGGCAGCGGTTATAAACCACTAATGTCGGTAACTCATTTGGATTCACTGTGTATTCATCTTGATTGGCAGAAAAGCAAAGGTCACATTTTCTGCAGTACAACGTGACGTTACTCTTATCATATCTCCTCGTAGTCAATAATACTATTTGCATTCATATTATAAAATTCACGAGATTCAATCTGTCTATTTGAAGCAATATCACATGCAGTGATTTCAAGTGATAAATCAAATTCGGTAACTGCCAAATAAAAATCTCTTGATTTATAGTCATAGTAGGCAGTATTGTCACAACGATTACGTAGAAACCAGATTGCTTTGTTACCCTAACAGTTGAATCGTGGACCGGATTATTCTTCCCAGAATAATTTAAATCCACAACGATACCAATCTCGTAGAAATAAACTAAAATCACGTTTAGGATTCTTTCCAATCATAGCGGGGTAAGTATTCCCCCACTGATCACATTTATCTTAGTGGCAATTGGAGAAGAGGTGCCCTTTAGGGTGAGAGTTATACATCTCCTCAAAGCGTGAAGTACCTACTTTAATTTGTATAACGCAGTCTCTATATAATTTAGCGGGATTATAGAATTTAAAATTTTAAATATAGTCTTCTGTCATTGTTCATTTCTCACATCGATTCAAACTACCACGGGTGTAAAAGCACAATAGACATGTATAGAACATTTGTTTTTGGTTTCCGATGTCAACTCTCTCACAGCTAAAACGAAACTGATCGTCCTCGCTCGATAAATTCAAAGTTTAGGAAAGGGGAGAGGAGTAACTCTGTGACGTTACCTCTTTCGAAGGAGGAGCCATCTACATTGAATCCATTGGCAATGATTTCAAAAGTATATTCACAATATGATTCTGCTTTGTTCCAATTAATATATCAATAAATTGAGTATAAGCATTTGATTCACATTTTAAAAGTTTCATACAATAGTCCAATGGGAGAGAATCAGTTTTCATTATATTGTCAAGTGTCCTTCTGCGAGAATATCCAGTGTTGAAGAAATAACTCGAGAAAATCATCATCCAAAATCAAATGTTTTTCTATAAACACTAGATTCGAACCAATTCTCTCTTTCTCAAATTTATCCATTTTTCTATCCTTTCACTCTGACTGCTGACTCTAGACTAACCCAGATTCGTTAGTCCTAACCAGAAAAGAAAGGGAACATTTTCGATTTCGAAACAATTTTATTGAATAATTACAACAATAATACTATCCATGTACAATTAGCGATAGAGTTTATTGTCTTCGATATGTTTCACTAATGCACTTAAAGCACATTGAAGTCTATTCACATGTGCTATATCAACTTTTGCAGCGAAACATAATTGATCTTCCATTTTAAATTTGCTCAAGGATATCACATATCTTGCATATACTGCATCCCATTCCAGACAAAGCCGCGATCCTTTCGTAATTTCCACCGCAATGTTTGGTGCTCTTGTATTATTAGCATCAACTCCACTATCAACTTCTAATAGTGTAAACATTCCACTCATTATTAAAAATATATAACCAAATGAGTAAAGTCAAAACTGTTCTTCTCACTCCTTTGAATTCTATTCACAGACTAATAAAACTATAGCAAAAATCCTTTCCTTATATTCCCTCCGCCGCTAATATGTAAGCAAGCCCTCTGATTGGCTGAGAAGGAAACGCGTGATCTAACTGTTTCCTGGAAACTCATAACATTCGCTGAGAGCATACAACAACAACATGATCTTGAAGGAAGTGTCATTGACCGGTCCCCATTAGACTCACTAATCCATTAAAGTGAGAAAGTTCCTGTTTTTCCATTCTCACTGACAAAAACCATAAAACAGACATGAATCAATGTTGACATCCATGAAAAACATCAAATAAATTGATCAACACACATAACCGTCCATGAAAACAACCATCAATGTGATAAATTTCCTGTTTTTTCAAGTGAGAAAAATACTGTTTTTCCAATTCTCACCGACAAAAACCATAAAACAGACATAAATTGCTGTTGACACCCATGAAAAACATCAAATAAATTGACCAACACACATAACCATCCATAAAAACAACCATCAATGTGAGAAAATTCCTGTTTTTTCATTCTCACTGACAAAAACCATCTCCCTAATGACTCTATGCCCATATATGGACTCCCGTCACGAGTCAATAAAGCATCTCTACTAATAAACCGCGCCAGATTCTCAATACTACTGAAACACCCATTTCATAACATTTTTTCCACCCATGACTAAGCCCCCTTATCCACTCCAAAACATATAATGTAGTCTTTGAGCTCGAGTCGCTGAAAAAAAAATTTTCATTCTTGGTTTGGCCCTTCCTTAACGCTTCTGTAAATTTAACCAGTAGAGAAATTCTAGTAAAGAGCATTTTTCATTGTCTAACCTAAAAAAACAAAAATCTTAAATTATAAGATGTATCTTACAATTTAAGGTATCTTACAATACCTTATCTTTATTATTGCCATTTTGGCACGATGATATGGCAACAAAAGCCTTTTAACAATTTATTAATTAAAAAAAATTTTTCCACAAAATAAGATTTTCAAAGAAAAGTAAAGAACTCCATTAACCCAAAAATGAACCAAAATAAAATTAAATAATTTACCCAGCATAAAACTACCACAAATCAGCATCAATAAATAAATGAAAACCCAAAACGAACCGAAATTACAATAAATAACCGAGTCAAATTCAAAACGAGCAGAAATAAACATAAGTTGGGCTTAAAACCCCCAATGTGCCTTCCAAAGGCAAGAACAAAATTTGCACTTTATTGAAAAAAATATAAATATTTTTACTTTTATAAATTTAATAAATCATATAATATTAACATTTTGATTTCTAAATATCAGTATATGTATATTAAACTAACAATGCACATTCATTTTTATTTTTTCAGTAAAGTGCAAATTTTGTTCTGGCCTTGGGAAGCACAGGGATTTTGAGTCCAACTTATGTAAATTTCTGCTCGTTTTGAGTTTGACTTGGTTATTTATTTTAATTTCTGTTCGTTTTGGGTTTCATTTATTTATTGATGCTGATTTGTGGTAGTTTCACGCTTGGTAGATTATATTTTTGACTTTATTTTTGCTAGTTTTTCGTTTAATGGAGTTCTTTACTTTTCTTTGAAAAACTTATTTTGTGGAAAAAGTTTTTTTTAATTAATTTCTGTTCGTTTTATATTGACAGAGTCTTTTCATGAAAAAAGAAAACAATGCTTTAAATCTTTTCTCTTTTTAAGACTTTATAGTTTGGCCTGCTATTTGTATATTGGAGAAAAATTTTCAGCAATTTTTAATAACATACACCCTTTTAAAAACCTGGACACAAATAGTAGTGTTTAATTTTGTTTCATACCACCTCAAGTTGACCTGAAATGGAAAACTTGATACCATTCGGAAAAAAATCTGTTTACTTTCTTTAGTAGCTTGAATACAATTACACTATTTTGATCTGGTTAAATTTTAAGAGCAGAAGTAGCCCCTAAAGTCTGAGCATAATACCCTCAGCCGTTCTTGGGATACTGCTGAGATACTTTATTGGGAATTAGCATTAACACAGTGCATTTTGATTTAATCTTAAACCAACATTTAGTTTTAGAACATAATGGGAAATGGAAGGGTGGGTGTGGGAGGGGGGTTAGTTGCCCTCCAATCCCTTTTGAATATTAAAAAGTGCATAAGCCCTTTCTCTTTTCAATCGAATGAGCCCCTTTCGAAGTCCCCACGACAACTCCTTCGATACGAAGTGCCCTGGTCTAAACAACAACAACAACAAAAAATAATACATTATACCCACATCGATCTTTACTATAAAAATTTCAAGCCTTTCAATCACTTTCGACGATTAAAAAGGGGTTAAGCCTTTCGAATTCCAATCGAATGAGCCCTTTTTGAAACGACAACACTTTATATAAACACCTTATATGCCCCCAGGGCATAAATTACAACATATGAAGTTAAGAGAGGAAAGGGAATAATAAATGAAAAATAAAACCAAAAAAGGGTGAGAAAACGAGGATTTTGTCAGCCAGTGGAAAAAACATGAAGACGAAAAGCAAGTAAATATTTCGACAAGGACCTCCGCCAAGTCGTCCTCAGTGCTAAACAAAAAAAAAGAAAAAAACAAGAAAAAACTAACCTTTTGGAGTTTACTGTACAAGATACGAACAGACACTCAACCGTAAGGTTGTAATAAAATACAACCCTTACCCCAAGGGCTGTTAGGGTGGTTGTCATCCTCTAAGACCTAATTTCCAGACCTTTCAACAACGTTAAACAAAATCGCTATCTCAAAATTTTGATTGGATGTGTTTGGGGAAATGGTAAGCATGAGAGGGGCGGTAGTCGCTCTCCAATCACTTTTAACTATTAAAAATGTCACTAGCCCTTTCAATTTCCAATCAAATGAGCCCTTTTGAAGTTTCTAGGACAACACTTTCAATAAAAATCGTATACGCCCTCAGAGTATATCTTATAACCCTTGCCCTGAGGGCTGCTGGGAGTGTCATTCTCAAAGACCTAATTTCCAGAACATTCTACTACGTTGAAAAAAATGGCTATCTGAAAATTTTGATTGGATGTGTTTGGAGGAATAGTGGGCGTGAGAGGGGGGCTAGTTACCCTCCAATCACTTTCGACTATTAAAAAGGGCACTAGCCCTTTCAATATCCAATTGAATGAGCCGTTTTGAAGTTTCTTAAACAACGCTTTCAATAAAAGCATTATATGCCCCCAGGGCATAACTTAAAACCCTTGCCCTGACGGCTGTGGGGGAGTGTCTTCCTCAAAACATAATTTCTATCTGGAAATCAACTACGCTTAACAAAATGGCTATCTCAAAATTTTGATTGGATGTGTTTCTTGAAATGGTGGGCGTGGAAGGGGTGTTAATTACCTTACAATCACTTTCGACTATTAAAAAGGGCACAAGCCACTCCAGTTTCCAATTTAATGAGCCCTTTTCGAAGTTTCAACGACAACTTCTTTTATATGAAGTGCCCTGCTCTAAAGGAAAAAATAATAAACGATACATTGTGCCAACATCGTCCTTATATGCCCTCAGGACATAACTTGAAACCCTTGCCCCGAGGGTTGTGGGGGAGGGTCCTCCTCAAAAACATATTTTCTATCTGGAAAGCAATTACTCTGAACAAAATGGCTATCTCAAAGTTTTGATTGGAAGTGTTTGGGGGAATGATGGGCGTGGGAGGGCTAGTTGCCCTCAAATCACTTTTGACTATTAAAAAGGGCACTAGCCCTTTGAATTTCCAATCGAATGAACCTTTTTTGAAGTTTCTATGTCAACACCTTCTATAAAAACCTTATATGCCCCCAGGGTATAACTTAAAACCCTTGCCCCGAGGGTTGTGGGGGAGTGTTCTCCTCAAAAACATATTTTCTATCTGGAAATTAGCTACGCTGAACAAAATGGCTTTCTCAAAAGTTTTATTGGATGTGTTTGGGGGAATGATGGGATGGGGGGACTAGTTGCCCTCCAATCACTTTCGACTATTAGAAAGGGCACTAGCCCTTTGAATTCCCAATCGAATGAACATTTTTTGAAGTTTCTATTACAACGCCTTCTATAAAAACCTTATGTACCCCCAGGGCATAACTTGAGACCCTTGCCCCGAGGGTTGGGGGGGGATTCCTCCTCAAAAACATATTTTCTATCTAGAAATCAACTACGCTGAACAAAATGGCTATCTCAAAATTTTAATTGGAAGTGTTTGGGGAATGATGGGCGTGGAGGGGAGGGGGCTAGTTGCCCTCCAATCACTTTCTACTATTAAAAAGGTCACTGGCCACTCCAATTTCCAATCGAATGAGCCCTTTTCGAATTTTCTACGAACTCTCCTTCGATTCGAAGTGCCCGGGTATGGAGAAAAAAACATTGTGCCCATATCGTTCTTTGCTTAGGCAGTGCTATTGCGTTGCCTGTGCGAAAAATAATAAATGATAGATTGTGCCAACATCGTTCTTATATGCCCTCAGGGCATAACTTGAAACCCTTGCCCCGAGGGTTGTGGGGGAGTGTCCTCTTCAAAAACATATTTTCTATCTGGAAATCAATTACTCTGAATAAAATGGCTATCTCAAAGTTTTTATTGGATGTGTTTGGGGGAATGATGGGCATGGGAGGGGGGGCCTGTTGCCCTCCAATCACTTTCGACTATTAACAAGGGCACTAGCACTTTGAATTTCCAATCGAATGAGGCTTTTTTGAAGTTTCTATATCTTTTTTGAATCTTCGGCGAAATTTTTACAGAATGCCAAAAAAGTTAGGGGGCCGCTCGTCCCTCCCCACCACCCCCTCGGGACGCCCCTGCCTCAGTTTGCTAGATTCTAAATTTACCATGCAATAATTTTTAGAAAGCCAGGTTGATTTAAACTTTCCGTGGACGTTAGGCACAATGAGTCAAGACAATACAAGTGACTACACAAGTGTAAAATTGGAGCATTGCCCGATAAAAAAAAGGTTGGTAAACGTAATTAAATTTGCCTATTATCTTCCTTACATTTTAAATATTAAAGTATTGTCCAAAACGCAATTATTTATTCTTCCTTAGAATCTAGATCAGGAGCCCAATTTTTCATTGCTCCTTTATTTTGTTTTTATTTTTATGCGTATGACCAACTTCGCTGTTTGAAGAAACTATGGACTCCGCAAACTTTGAGCTTTTCATCTTTTCTGAAAGAAAATTGAAAAAGCTGAAAGAGGAATAGAGAGGAAGAAATTTAAACTTTTTGGACGGCAAACAGGATAATTCAAGACATTACAAGTATCGGAATTGGAACATTTTCCGACCAAAAAATGGGTCATCATGCTTGCTCTTACCTTATATTTTCTTTATATTTTAAATATTAAATTATTGTTCAAAAAGCGATTGTTTATCCTACATTAGAATCTAAATTAGAAATCCATTTTTTTTTTCTATTTTTTCTGTTTTTTTTATATTTTTATGAGGATAATCAACTTTGTTGCTGGGAGTAACTATGGACTCCGCAAACTTTAATCTATTTCTTCTTTTCTTAAAGGAAATCGAAAAAGTTGAAAGAGAAATGGAGAGAAAGAAATATGAACTTTTTGATGTAAGAGTCAACTTAATAAGAGCAAGGAATCTTCCTGCAAAAGATGCTTGTGGTAAGTTAATAGTTCTTTTTTTGTCAGTTTCTTTTGTAAGTTATTTTTATAATTTATGCCGACAAGTCTTATTGATGTGAGTTCCCACGCTATACTTAAGAGTAAATGATTCAAATCCTCTCGGGAAGTATTTCCTGCCAGAGTAATCTTGAATGCTTCAACATGCCCTAAAAAAAAATGAAAACCGTTTTCCAGAAGAAATTCTGCCAAGTGGTTCAAAGGGTGTATCAAAGAGTATCAGTGTGACCCAAATTGGGTTGAGGTGAGCTTAAAAAGAATTTAAATTGGTAGGTTCCTTGGAAAATATAAATGGAGGGCTCAGCAATAAGTTGAGAAGAGGAGGAATAGCTGCACATTTGTGGGCTTCAGGTGGCTTCTTATTTAGACAAATTTGGGCTGAGATGAACTTTTTTCATTGTTTTAAATTGGTAAGTTCCCTGGAATATATAGAAACTGTAAGCCTTACAATTAAGTCGGAGAGAGGAGGAATAGCCGCAAAGGTGTTGTGTTACGGTGGCTTCTTATTTAGACAAATTTGAGCTGAGATGATACTTTTATAATGCTTTAAATTGGTAAGTTCCCTGGAATATATAGAACGTGTAAGCCTTACAATTAAGTCGGGGAGAGGAGGAAGCGCTGCACTTTTTTGGGCTTCACATGGCTTCTTATTTAGACGAATTTTGGCTGAGATGAACATTTTTTATTGTTTTAAATTGGAAATGTCACTGGAATATATATAAACTGTAAGCCTTAAAATTAAGTCTGAAATAGGAGGACTATCTGCAAAGGTGTGGTGTTACGGTGGCTTATTGTTTATACAAATTTGAGCTGAGATGATAATTTTATAATGATTTAAATTTTTAATTTCCCTGGACTATATAGAAACTAGAAGCCTTACAATTAAGTCGGGAAGAGGAGGAATAGCTGCACATTTGTGGGCTTCCGGTTTAGTATTAATGAGACACTTTTTAGCTGAGATGAGCCTTTTTAAATTCTTTAATTTGGAAATTTCACGTGCCTTTATATTCACTGGACGCCTAAAAATATTTTCTTAAATAGTAGGACTATCCGCAATGTTGTGGGCTTCCGGTGGCTTCTTATTTAGACAAATTTGGGCTGAGATGAGCTTTTTTCATTGCTTTAAATTCGTAAGTTCCCTGGAAGATATAGAAAGTAGAAGTCTAACAATTAGGTAGGGAAGAGGAGGAATAGCTGCACATTTGTGGGCTTCACATGGCTTCTTATTTAGACAAATTTGGGCTGAGATGAGCTTTTTTTAATGCTTTAAATTCGTAAGTTCCCTGGAAGATATAGAAAGTAGAAGTCTAACAATTAGGTAGGGAAGAGTAGGAATAGCTGCACATTGTGCGCTTCAGGTGGATTCTTATTTAGACAAATTTGGGCTGAGATGACCTTTTTTTTATTGTTTTAAATTGGTAAGTTCCCTGGAATATATAGAAAGTGTAAGCCTTACAATTAAATTGCGAAGAGATGGAACGTCTGTACATTTTTGGACCTCCAGATATAAACTATTAAAGGTAAAGCTATTCACGAAAATACTGTGTATTATTGACGTTTTGTTCAGGTTCTTGAGTAAGTGCACAATAACCATAGTGCTGTGACTCTGTCATTGTAGAGGTCACTCTTATTGTGTGATTAAATAAAAAAAACAAGTTTGTACCAAGCACTGGTACCAATATAAATTTTTCATACAATTCTCTGACTGAAACATGGCTGCAGATATGTGCTGCAGATTGATTCTGCAGCACACAGATTCTATATCTTCCATTACAGAATAATGGTGCACAATAACCATTGTGCTGTGACTCGGTCATTGTGGAGGTCACTCTTATTGTGTGAAACTGGATCACCAAGTCCAGTTTCTTCTATTACATTTTGTGCAGCATAAATATCTCGACACATGTGAGTGACGGGGAGTTTGTTTGTGATTGTTCAAGAGGGAACTACAATCAGTCCCTGCCTTGTCACTATGTTAGACCATTTAATAAAAAAAGATTGTCGTTTTGTGATGGTGTTTACTCAATATGTGTAGGCACAATACGAACAAGCTGAAAGCTTACAAAGATGACTTGTTATTTAGACGAGTTTGTGACCGTATTAATTAGCTTTCTTTTGGCAAATTTGCAAATTTTGCAATAGCATTCGTGTATTTCCCTATATTGTGTTTTTGCCACCCCTAAAACTTATGGCATCAATGCAGATATCTGATATTGAGAAAGCAATGTCTAAAGTTTTATAATATAGGTTCCACAGGTTATCCATAAGATTTAATTTACTCTACTATATTTTGATAGAATTTAACTTGGCTCAGTTTCTTTTACTTAATTGAACATTTTTAAACAAAAAATGTTTTGTTTATTTATTGAAGGTCGTGATGCACGTTGGAGGCATTATGACTTAAGCTCTGTCCTTACAATGTTATTTTACGAACAAAACACCAAATACATCTGCCAATTGAAAAACGGATTATCTTTTGGTGTATTTAATGAAATGTTTTCTCCTGTTTTTATTGGATGATTACTTTCCCCTTATGTCCGTAAGACGCCAAATGAAAACAAGGCTCTAGGCTTTTTAAAATCAGCGTGATTAAAGGTCAGTACGTCTTATGGACTCTAAATAAGCTACCAGTGTACCAGAATCCTTGATGTCTGGGAGTCCTTCATTTGAGGGACTCTAGATAACAGTAGTAGATTCAGGGTACGGATTTCTGGGTGTAATATAATTTAATTTCATACGGTTTACACTTAATTTTATGTGAATGTGCTAGTTTTCTACTAGTTAATACTGCTAGTTTTATTTAATAAGTTTTATAGCTTCAATTTTTGTAAAAAAGTAAGGCCTATTTTGGAGACTGATTTCAATCGATTGAGAATGAAAAAGATTCAGCCGTACCGGAATAACATTTTGTAGATCGGTTAGACAGTGTTTCCCAAAGTGTCATTTATGTCAGGCTAAAGGATGCCTTCAACCCGCACCAGAGTTGTTCAAACCATGGCGGATGCGCTAAACTTGGCGTATGAGGTGAATAACTGTGGTGGAAGGCATCCTTGTCTCTGTTAATATCTTCTTTAAATATTTTGTAACTTAAGTTCAACCGCCACCAAAACAAATGCTAAATACATGCAACATGGAATACAAATTAAAGGAAGACGATATTCCTTTCACTCAGCAAGTCGGGATTACTTGCATTTAAATTCACTTAAATTGATCGTAGGTTTTGATCATACAGTCAAATTTTACTCTTTGCCTAGTGTCAGTGTCAAATAACGAAGAGAGACAACGTCAATGATGGCATTCTTATTTTTATATCGTCAGTCAGTCAATTCAAACTCTTAGCCATCTTGGTGTCTAGTTTTGAAGTCAAGCTCTTGAATTCTCTTTATCAATTGCACTGCAAAATGAAATCATAAAAAGAAGGACATAAGCATAAATCATAAATAATAAGCAAAATCATAAAAAGAAGGAATTATTGGCGTAGCAATTGTAAAAGGCGGATCACCTTTTAAATTTATTTCTTTCACGTTTATCTTTTAAGAAAGGTTGACCTATTCTATTTGTAGGAACAAGTGACCCATATGTGAAGTTCAAGCATAAAAACCGGCTACTTTACAAATCAAGCACTGTTTACAAGAACCTGAACCCAGTATGGCAAGAAGGCTTTAACGCTACTGTTGATGATACCTTCTCACCTCTCTACGTAAAGGTAAGGCAGGGCTACATAGTGCGTTCTTGCAATTTATTGTCATAACATAAGAAAAAAGTAAATTTAGAAGAGGTCAGAAACAGGAATGTGTCCAGATTTTTCTGAGGGCGGGGGGTCTAAAAAAAACTTAAAAAAAAACCATCAAAAATGTGTTTACATTCATTTTTGTTACGTTTTTACGAGTCGGACAAACATTTCGGGAGGAGGGGCTTCAAACCCCCTATGTCCCCTGGATACGACCTTGGTCAGATATACGCTAAAAAATTTTGTTTTCTGTTCCTTGGTCATTTGATACTAAGGCCCTACTCAGGGAAGGGATTAGAGGGTTGGAGCCCCCGACACCCCGAAATGTTTGTCTGACTCGTAAAAATGTAATAAAAGTGCATAAAAACACATTTTTTATGCGTTTTTAACAGTTTTTTTTTGTAAACCCCCTCCCCTATAACACAACCCCTAGTCCAAAAAAATTCCTGGATACACCCCTGTTTGATACACAGCTTTCGTCAAGATTGAGGTTATGATAATCAATAATAGTCTCTTCTGCTTGATTTTACAAAAAAAAAGAAAGAAAAACAACACAGGCCTGGTAAATAAGTTCTCAGAACTCAGATTCAATGTTGAATCTCAGATTCAGCGTGTCTGAGAACTACACTGCTCATTTTTGTTATTTATAATTTGTTAAGTACACGACTGTTGGAATTTTTTTTAACCTAGGAATGGTAAAAAAAAAAAATAGCGTAGGGAGTGATTGCATATTAATCTGAAGAACAGTTTGATACAAAACGGTGAGAGGGAAAAGCCTCAAATGTAAACTAGGATCATCCAATAAATGAAAACCATGAACGTTGACTTTACGAAAAAAAGCGTCAAAAAAATAAAACAAAGCAGTAATTAAAAATTAAGAAATAGAAGGAGAAATTAAATAACGGCAAATTATTGATTTCATGTGAAGAAGTGGGTCAAAGGTCAGTTTCATGCTTTTTTTTTAAGGAGAGGAACTTTCGAATGGGATCTGAGGCTTTTTTTCTATCCTAGATAGAACTCAATTACAATTAAAAAAAACAATAATTTAGGTAATATAATTAAAAATCAAAGACATGTAACTCTTTTTTAGCTCAAAAATGTCATCGAGGTATTGTATAGAATTATCGAGACCCTGACAATGGGGTATAAAGGCGAGCGTAAGTCTAGAATGCCCATGCGTGTTTCTATGACCCTATCCTTGGAAAGGAACTTTATGCTGCACAGACTCATAGAACCATGACCTGAACCGTGATTGTAAACAGTTTTTAAGAGTAATCTTGAGGGTTCAAATCCCCCGAGGAAAATATAGCCTAGAAAGCGACACAGCATTATACTGGATTTCGGGGGATGGTTAGATTTTATGTTTGTTTTTTTCATTTGGAGAGCTTTTTCGGCTGCTTAACGTCCAATTTTAATGTTATTGTATTAGGATCTGCCTCCCAATTGCAGCATGACAGTAGAAAGTATGAACATTTAACGAAGTCGGAGGTAACAGGCCCGGTATTGCTTGTATTGGATGCTGACCTTTGCTGATGGGAGTGTATTGACAAGGGCTGAAAACTGTGTAGTGACCAAGATGGTCACAAGTTAACGCATCGCTTTCATTTAACTCTTGTTGGTTCCAAGGGATTCTTGGTGTCCAATTTTTTAAGCCTGTTTCAGTACTTAGCGTGAACTTGGAAAGGATGTACTGGTCTTTGGCCTTCTCTAGTGGGGCAGTTTACATATCCCAAGGCTCTAACGCACAAATGATGTATAATATGGAAATTGTTGACATGGAAGGTAAATTTGTTGGAAGACATATACTGCATCGACATATTTACCCATCAATAAATGATTAAACTGGACTTGTTGGGACTTTAGGAAGTTCATCTCTTTGACTTAAGAATCATGAAATTAGGTAATATAGAAGGACTTATTGAGGTTAGAAGGATTGATCCTACAGGTGTGTAAAAGGATTGTTACCTCCAAGTAGTTACCAAATAATTACCAAAAAAACACAAAAACTTTATTTACCAAGTAATGTGAATGATAGAATGATTTCACTTTGAAACGAAAGGCTGTAAGCTTTATTTATTTAATTCCTTATAAAAATTGCAGGTCTTTGACTATGACTGGGGATTCCAAGATGATTTTCTTGGTAGTGGACAGATTGACTTATCTTCTGTGGAATTCCACAAGTAAGTTACTCTTTGATTTTTAAATATTCTTCAAAAGAGTGAAAGACAAAAAAAAAAAAAATGAATATATGCTTACAAAAACAATCCCTAAGTATATGTGAGAGGGAAATTGCCAGGAACACATAAAGTCCCTCAGAGCGCCTGCTGTAATTTTACAGGACGGTAAAAAAAACTAAATGGAAACAGAGTTTTTTTTTATTGTTATTAACAAAGAGGTGTTTCTGCATCAGTGTTCATATTTCAAGTTCTTTTGGAGATTTTTTTTTCAAGCTGGGGAACAGGAAAATCCCATGAAAATACCTACATGCATTGAAAGTGGGATGCATTGAGGATAAGTAACTTTGAACATATGATGCCCAAAGAGGAATTCTTGAACCAGCAGAATCATATCATGGTTGGCTATGCATGAATTGAATAGAATAGAATTTATTGATATGAAGTAATAGAAGTAATGAGGATGAAGTGATCCCTCTCATATACGCAATAATTTCCGTTGGTTTTAAATTTTGAAGCTGTCCTTAGTTTAAGTTGAAAACAGTTGTTTTTTTTAATTTAATTTCAGATCGGTTTTAAATACAGCCGGAAAATCTGGATCCCCACTCCATGGGAAATTTCTTTCCCCCAGACAATTCCATTGTAGCTGATAATTCAATTATCCCCGGAAAATTTCTTGCGGACGATTCCGGCTGAAATTTTTTTCTCAAAACACTTTCATTTGAAGAAGACTTTAATCTCTGATTGTTTTTAAAATACTGCAGAAAATACTCCCCCCCTGCCCTCCGTAAAAAATTATTCCCGAAACTATTCCCCCACCCGTAGTAGAAAGTTGCTCCTTCGGAAAATTCCCCCTGGAGAATTTATCCCCTGAAAATCCCTACGGAAAGATACTCTAGACAACTTCCACCCGGTAAAAAATTTTGCCCGGGACAATTCTCCTTAACATCTCCACATGTAAAATTGAGTCGGCAAAGAGAAAGTAAGACAAATAAAAATAATTCCCGTTCGAATAAACGAACGTTCGAATGATCCCTTTCCTGATATTCTAATACTATTGGTTCAATACGATCACTCCTGGTAAAATCCCCCAAGCATAAAATCCCCCTCCGAAAAATGTCTTTACACTTCCCAAATATTACACGTAGGCTGCGCAATGAGTTAATTTCACGACTTACAGACTTTTCGCTAGGGGCTGTGGGGGGTCCTGTTATCCCCATCAAAAACGTATTTACTGGACTTTTCAACTATGCTTAAAAAAATGAATATCTCAAAATTTTGATCGCACGACTTTGAGGAAAAAAAGAAGTGAGAGCGGGGGGGGGGCTAGTTGTCCTCCGGAATTTTTGGTCACTTAAACCAGATTTTCTCGTGCTACCACTTCACCCCTTTTCAAAAAAAGGAGGGAATATGAATCGATGTTCTGATTACAGGCCGATTACTGTTTCCTTCCAGATTAGCAAAGTTTTTGAGTTTGCTTTATTAAAGTATCTGGAGTCTTGTAACCAAGGCCTGAATCAAATTGGGTTCCGTTAGGGGCTAAGCATGGCTGTTGCTCATACCCTCCTTTCAAGAATTATATCCTTTTGTAAGCAATGGGAGAGAGTTTATACACTTGTGTTAGATTTTGCGGCGGCGTAAGATTCAATTATCCATTCTTGGGCTATGACTGTGCTTCTGAAGAATAATGTCCCACTACCAGTAGTTTTGGTTTTAAAAAAGTGGTATGGCTCATCTCGTATTCGAATTAAGTGGAAAAATCAGTTTAGTGATTATAGTGTTAAGTTATGTAGGGGGCTGAGGCTGCGCAAATAATTTAATTCCACGACTTACAGACTTTTCCCCAGGGGCTGTGGGGGGTCCTGTTATCCCCAAAAACATATTTACTGGACTTTTTAACTATGGTTAACAAAATGGATATCTCAAAATTTTGATCGCACGACTTTGAGGAAAAAAGGAGGTGAGAGGGGGGGGGCTAGTTGTCCTCCGGAATTTTTGGTCTCCCAGTAGTTTTGGTTTTAAAATAGTGGTATGGCTCATCTCGTATTCGAATTAAGTGGAAGAATCAGTTTAGTTATAAGTTATGTGATAAGTGATTTAGTGATATGTAATGTTAAGTTATGTAGGGGGCTGAGACAAGGGAGTATTATTTCTCCTTTGATTTTCAATATTACTGTTTCGGGGTTTTATTGATCAAATTCAGTTGACTTTTATTTATGGTAAAGGTTATGTTCTTTCGTGGATTGCTTACGCATATGATTTACTCCTTTTGAGTCGATCACTTCAGTAATTTCAACAAAATGTAGATTTTTTAGCAAAGGTTTTTAGTGAGCATGGACTTCGTTTTTGCCATTAAAAGTGTCAGTTTTTAATTCTTGGTCCTAAGGCTAATGATCTTGTTAATTCAGAAATTTCTGTTCGTATTTATGATAGTACTTTAAAACCTTTGAAATCTCTTTTATATCTTGGTGTGCCTTATGGACCAACTTTAGCTCTATGCCGTGCTTCTATTTCTAAAGCAGTTAAAAGTAGAATAGCGTCTAGCTTCAGGGCAGTAATTTGTCTTCGTGATCTTCTTTCTCGAAAATTACTGGCTCGGGTATATATTACTGTCGCTTTGCCTCAGATTTTACTTTTTTCATCGTTTCTCCCGTTTTTTAGAATTAGTAATATTTCGCATGTAAAAACCACCTATTTTAATTTTGCTAAGTTCCTTTGCCGCTTTTCTAAATCTGAATCAAATACTTTTTTAATGAATACACATAAAATAAAAAACCCTCTTGATGTTTTGGAGAAAAAGCAAAAGAAATTTTATCTAAATTACCTCTTTTTTCTCATAATTTATATAAAGCTGCGCATGAAGCTTAATTTTTTTTATTTATTTATTAATTATTGAATGAAGCGTTAATTTTTGAAGTGTTAATTTATTAGTTATTGAATGAAGTGTTAATTTGTGTGGTAAGTTTGATTGAAAGCCTTTGCGTACTTCTTGTTATATGGTTTAAAAAAAATTTATGGCCTGTTGATTAGCGGTTAATTTTAAATTTTACTCTTTGTATTCGGAGGAAATAAAAAGGTTTAACTTGAATTTGAAAAAGGGCACTAGGACTTTTAATTTTCGTTCAAATGAGCCCTTTCCTGATATTCCAGAGCTATTGGCTTGATGCGTTCACCCATGAAAAAAAAACGAAAAAAAAAAACAATTAAACAAACAAAAGCAAATAAAAACGCATCCGTGATCTTCCTTCTGACAAAAAATTCCAAATTTGTTCATATGGGAGCTTGAAACTTCTACAATAGGGTTTTCGGAAATGCTGAATTTTATGGTTTAATTTTCATCTATGTTTCTTGACTTTTAAGGGGTGTTTTACCCTTTTTCGAAAATCAGCCATATTTTCTGAGCCTCGTAGCTTTTAATGGTTACACTAAACTTAATGCATTTTATATATTTGGAATCACCATAATAAGCCAATTCTTTTGTCATATCTATTGGTATCAAAATTCCGTTTTTTAAAGTTTCGGTTACTATTGAGCTGCATCGCTCCTTGCTTACAGTTTCGTTACCACGAACTGTTTGATGAGTCTTTCCTCAAGAATTGTGACAAAAAATCAAACTTTTGCGTAAAGAGCAAGGGATGAAGAAAGAGCAGCTCCCTCATATGCAGAATAATTTTTGTTCCTTTAGGTTTTAATGTTTCTATATTTAAGGTCTTATCGTTTCTCAAAACATGCATTGAAACCCCAACCCCCTCATGTAAAATTTCCCCTTAAAAATTAGCATCATAAACTTCTCAAACCCTTCACAGAAAATCCTCCCCGAAGAAAAACCCCCCTTCTGCAGAAATTTGCCCCTTCGAAAGATTTCTGTATATGCAAACAATGGGAAAATTGCATAAATTACAGCCCTTTTATCTTTGGGCTTTGGGGAGGAGGTTTTCATCCCCAGAGGCATAGTTTGGACCTTCGAACTATGGTGAATAAAATGGCTGTCTCAAAATTTTGATTGGGCGTCTTTTGGGAAAAAAGGGTGTGAGAGGGGGCTAGTTGCCCTCCAATATTTTTGGGCTCTTCAAAAAGGCACTAGAGCTGTTTTAAGTTGAAATGAGCCCTCTCTTGACCTTCTAGGACCACTGTTTCGATGCGATCACCCTTAGAAAAAAAAACACTCATCCATGATATTTCTTCTTGCAAAAAATACCAAATTTCGCATTTTTGTAGTTAGAAGTTTGAACGTGAAGGGGGCTAGACTTACATTGAGCACATTGAGCTATATATTCAAGGGGATGGTGTCGATTCCTCCCATTTTTTGAAAATCAGGTAAATATTCTCGGGCTCGTAACTTTTAATAGGTAACATTGAACTTAATTAATTTTGTAAATTTGGAATCAGTATAATAAGCTAATTCTTTTGATGCATGAATTGTTATCAAAATTTCTTTATTTAGATTTTCAGTTACTATTGGGCCGAGTCACTCCTTACTCACAGTTCGTTACACCGCGAACTGTTTGATTTTAACACAACTGTGTTGACTCTTCATTAAAATTAAATAAAAAAAACAAGTTTTTTTAACTGAAAGTAAGGAACGACGTTAAAACTTAAAACGAACAGAAATTATTCTGTATATGAAGGGGGCTGTCCCCTCCTCAACGCCTCGCTCTTTACGCTAAAGTTTTTTTATTGTTTAAAAAAATAGAGTTGTGAGAAAGTCAAACTTTAGCGTAAAGAGCGAGGCGTTGAGGAGGGGACAGCCCCCTTCATATACAGAATAATTTCTGTTCGTTTTAATCTTTAACGTCGTTCCTTGTTTTCAGTTAAAAAAACTTCCTTTTTTTAATTGAATTTTCGAATGTTTTTGAATTAATGCAGTTTTTGATTTTGGCTCACCGTACAGGAATAATTAAAAAAAAATTTGAACATTAATTTGGTTAAATGGCTTTCTCGAAACTTGTTTAACTTTATTTACGAACGTTTTTATTAGTAATAAATATACGTAACTTAGAATTAACTTACGTAACGAACTTCTATATTCATAAAATTTTAACACGTATATTAAGGGGTTCGCCCCCTAGTCAATACCCTGCTCTTTAAACTATAGTTCGATTTTTTTTTTTCCAGTACTTTAAAAATGACCTCTTAATCACAATCAGTTGATCAGTTGAAAAACTTGTTTTTTTTTTATTTAATTCCTGTTATTTTTATTTAATAAGGCTGGGAAATCCGGCGCCCCCTTCATAGCACTGCCCCTTCCCCCATGAAAACTTCCTTCATGGAAAGATCCTTCCATATTGCCCCCGACCCTCTCCTTCCCCCACCTACCAGAAAAAATCTCCTCTGAAAAAGTCTGTATACTTCCCAATAACCAATACTATATGTTAACATTGAGTAAAGTTCATAACTTTCAGCCCTCCCCCTGGGGACTTTGGGGGATCAAGTCATCCTAAAAGATATTTTTATCATATTTTCGACCATGCTGAACAAAATGGCTATCTCAAAATTTTGATCGGGTGACTTTGGGAAAAACAAAATGAGCGTGTGAGGGGGCCTAGTTGCCCTACATTTTTTTTGGTCACTTAAAAAGGGCACTAGAACTTTTAATTTCCATTCCAATGAGTCCTCCCAAGATATTATAGGACCACTGGGTCGATACGATCACCCCTGGTAAAAAAAAACAAAAAAAAACAAAAAAACAAATAAACACGCATCCGTGATCTTTCTTCTGGCAAAAAATGGAAAATTCCACATTTTTGTAGATAGGAGCTTGAAACCTCTACAGTAGGGTTCTCTGATACGCTGAATATGATGGTGTGATTTTCATTAAGTTTCTATAACTTTTAGGGGGTCTTTCCCCCTTTTTTCGAAAATCAGCCAAATTTTCTCAGGCACGTAACTTTTGATGGGTAAGATTAAACTTAATGAAATTTATATATTTGAAATCAGAATTAAAATCTGATTCTTTTGATGTATCTATTGGTATCAAAATCCCGTTTTTTAGAGTTTCGGTTACCATTTAGCCGGGTCGCTCCTTACTTACAGTTCGTTACCACGAACTGTTTGAAACAAGTTTTTTTTTCAAGTGAAATTAAGAAATAACATTGAATAAACTAGCTCCTTGCTCTTTACGCTGGAATTTAACATGTTCATATACGTGTTTACGAAAACTTACTTGAATTGTCGTCTACATTCCTAAAAAGTCTATACAGGTCTATACAAAGTCTATACAAAAAGTCTATATGTTTTTACTTCTATAGTCCAGAACATAATTTACACTTTACTGAAAAAAATACAAATGAATGTATATTGCCAGTTTAATATACATATACTCATATTTAGTAATCAAAATCTTAACATTATTTGATTTATTAAAGCTATAAAAGTAAAAACATTTATATTTTTTTTTCAGTAAAGTGCAAATTATGTTCTGGCCTTGGGAAGGCATAGGGTTTTTGAGCCCAACTTATGTTAATTTCTGCTCGTTTTGAGTTCGACTCGGTTATTTATTGTAATTTCTGTTTGTTTTGGGTTTCATTTATTTATCGATGCTGATTTGTGGTAGTTTCACGCTTGGTAAATTATTTGATTTGATTTTTCTCATTTTTGTTTAATGCAGTTCTTTACTTTTCTTTGAAAGACTTATTTTGTGGAAAAAGTTATTTTAATTAATTTCTGTTTGTTTTATATTGACATAATCTTTTCAGACAAAAAGAAAACAATACTTTGAATCTTTTCGTTTTTTTAAAGATTTATAGTTTGGCCTGCTATTTGTTACCCCAAAAAAAATTTGAGATAGCCATTTTGTTCAGCATAGTCGAAAATCTGATTAATATGTCTTTGAGTATGACTTAATCCCCAACAGTTCCCCGGGGAAGGGCTGCAAGTTATAAACTTTGCCCATTGTTTACATATAGTATTGGTTGTTTGGAAGTATACAGGCGTTTTTAAGAGGAATTTTTTTCTAGTGGGGGTCGGGGTCGGAGTAGGGGTTACGGGGGAGGATCTTTCGATGGAGGATATTTACTTAGAGGAAGGGACATTTTTATGAAGGGGGCGCCAGGTTTCCCGGCATTATTTAAAAAACGATCAGAAATTAAATAAAAAAACAAGTTTTTTTCAACTGAAAGTAAGAAGCAACCTCAAAACTTAAAACGAACAGAAATTATTACGTATACTAGGGGGTTGGCCCCCTAGTCAATACCTCACGCTTTACGCTAAATTTTTTTAGTTCTTTCAAAAGAGCTATCTATTCTAATTAAACGGCCTTTGTGATTCAGGGGTTTGCGATTCGAACAAAATTCGAACTTTACCGTAAAGAGCGAGATATTGACTAGGGAGCAAACTTCCTAATGTGCGTAATAAAAACATATGAATATAGAAATGCGTTGCTTAAGTTAATTCGTAAGTTACGTCAGAACAAAATTTCGAGAAAGCCAATTAGCCAAAAAAAGGAAAATTAAAATGCGAATTTCGTTTTAGCTATTCATGTACGGTGAGCCAAAATCTAAGCTGCATTAATTCAAAAACGTTCAAAAATTAACGAAAAAAACAAGTTTTTTTTAACTGAAAGTAAGGAGTGACATTAAAACTTAAAACGAACAGAAATTATTCCGTATATGAAAGGGGCTGTCCCCTCCTCAACGCCTCGCTCTTTATGCTAAAGTTTGACTCTGTCTCACAACTTTTTTTTTTAAACAATAAAAAACCTTAGCGTAAAGAGCGAGGCGTTGAGGAGGGGACAGCCCCTTTCATATACGGAATAATTGACCGAAAACTTTAAGATTTACCCTCTTTCATAGGCAGCGCGCTAGCGCTGCCTAAGTAAAGAACGATGTGGGCGCAATGAACGATGTGGGCACAATGTGTTGTTTTATGGGTTTTTTTCTCCATACCCGGGCACTTCGTATCGCAGGAGTCGTCGTAGAAACTTCGAAAAGGGCTCATTCGATTGAAAATTGGAGTGGCTAGTGCCACTCCAAGATGGAGAGCAACTAGCCCCCCCCCCACGCCCATCATTCCCCCAAATGCCTCCAATCAAAATTTTGAGATAACCAGTTTGTTCAGCGTAGTTGATTCCCTGATAGAAAGTATATTTTTGAGGAGGTCACTTCCCCACAACCGTCAGGGCAAGGGTTTTAAGTTATGCCCTGGGGGCATATAAGGTTTTTATAGAAGGTGTTGTCGTAGATACTTCGAGACAGGCTTATTCGATTGGAAGTTCAAAGGGCTAGCATCCTTTTTAATAGTCGAAAGTGATTGGAGGGCAACTAGCCCCCCCACGCCCTTCATTCCCCCGAACACATCCAATCAAAATTTTGAGATAGACATTTTGTTCAGCGTAGTTGATTTCCAGATCAAGAAAATACATTTTTGAGGAGGACACTCCCCCACATCCCTAAGGGCAAGGGTTTTGAGTTATGCCCTGGGGGTATATAAGGTTTGTAAAGAAGGCGTTGTCCTAGAAACTTCAATAAAAGCTCATTCGACTGGAAATTCAAAGGATTAGTGCCCTTTTTAATAGTCGAAAGTTATTAGAGGGAAACTAGCCCCCCCCCCCCTCACACCCATCATTCCCCCAAACACATTCAATAAAAACTTTGAGATAGCCTTTTTTTCAGGAGTAGAGGAGGGGGTACCAGCGCGGACCGAACCACGTGGTTCTGTCGGCATTTTTAATGCTGGCAGTACACCAAATCAGGGCCTAGCCTCCCTAGGGAGAATGATTACGTAATGGGGTCAATGACCTAAATTTCCAAGGTGTGTCAACAACAACAACAACGACCTTGACATTCGCTGAGAGCGTGCACTTACAACATCAACAACATTGACCTTGGAACACCTGTGCTGTCGACCTCAATTCACCTATCGTGAATCAATAATTCCCCTTAGAAACAACAAATTAATTTCCCCTTTCTTGACAGATCAATCAATCAATGACATCATCTGTCAGACTTTAAAAATTTTCGCCTAGAAACATTTCTCCAGGAATAGATCCAAATCATTAATGTCTTTGCCTCGGGAACAACTCTTTTGGTCGAACTCCAAAGGATATTAATAACCAAAGGCCATGGAAACAATTAGGCAAGAAACATCTTAGCGATGAATTGTTTTAGCGCGCAAAAAGGTTTCTTATTAATTTGAAATGCGTTAGCGCAGAGATGCCAATAACAAAGGAACACGCTGAATTTACGTTTAGGGATTATTTGGGCGAAACCGTTTTAGACAGGTTATGGAACTATTTCGGCAAAACAGATAGAGACATTTTAAAAGAAGATTTTTGAAGAGATTTTGGAAGAGGTTTTGAGTGTGGTCGTTATAATACACAACTTTCATTTGAACAGCGTTGTGAGGTCCTCTAACCCAACCCCAAAGGGTTCCAATCCTCCTACCCCAACCCCGAAGGAAGCCCTCGGTCCTCAAAAGCCCCCAAGCTCCCAAAGGCCCTCCACCGGTCCCAAAATGTCCCCCAGGCCCCCAACTGTCCCCCCGGACCCTCAAAGGCCCCCCAAGCTCCCAAAGGGCCAGCGGCGCCCCCAAAGGCCATCCCCGGGCCCTCCAAAGGCCCATCGAGCTCCCAAAGGCCCATCGAGCTCCCAAAGGACCAACGGGGTCCCAAAGGCCCTCCAACGGCCCCCAACTGCCCCGCCGGACCCCCAAAGGCCCTCCCCTGGTCCTCAAAGGTCCCCCGGGCGCCCAAAGGACCAACGGGGTCCCAAAGGCCCTCCACCGGTCCCCAAATGTCCCCCAGGCCCCCAAAGGCCCTCCCTGTGCCCCAACGGCCCACCCAGAACCCCAAATGCCATCCCCGGGCCCCCCAAAGGCCCATCGAGCTCCCAAAGGACCAACGGGGTCCCAAAGGCCCTCCACCGGCCCCCAACTGCCCCAAAGGCCCTCCCCAGGTCCTCAAAGGTCCCCCCGACGCCCAAAGGACCAACGGGGTCCCAAAGGCCCTCCCCCGGTCCCCAAATGTCCCCCCGGCACCCAAAGGCCCTCCCTGTGCCCCAAAGGCCCAGCCAGACCCCCAATGGCCATCCCCGGCCCCCCCCCCAAAGGCCCATCGAGCTCCCAAAGGACCAACGGGGTCCCAAAGGCCCTCCACCGGTCCCCAAATGTCCCCCCGGCCCCCAACGGCCCTCCCTGTGCCCAAAGGCCCTCCCTGTGCCCCAAAGGCCCTCCCCCGGCCCCCAAAGGTCCCCCGGACCAGAGAAGCGCCGCTGGGATAACACACACACATACACACACACACACACACACACACACACACACACACACACACACACACACACACACACACACACACACACACACACACACACACACACACACACACACACACACACACACACACACACACACACACACACACACACACACACACACACACACACACACACACACACACACACACACACACACACACACACACACACACACACACACACACACACACACACACACACACACACACACACACACACACACACACACACACACACACACACACACACACACACACACACACACACACACACACACACACACACACACACACACACACACACACACACACACACACACACACACACACACACACACACACACACACACACACACACACACACACACACACACACACACACACACACACACACACACACACACACACACACACACACACACACACACACACACACACACACACACACACACACACACACACACACACACACACACACACACACACACACACACACACACACACACACACACACACACACACACACACACACACACACACACACACACACACACACACACACACACACACACACACACACACACACACACACACACACACACACACACACACACACACACACACACACACACACACACACACACACACACACTCACACACAAACTGTGTGTATGTGTGTAAGTTTTCGTGTGTGTGTGTGTGTGTGTGTGTGTGTTTTGTGTGTGTGTGTGTGTGTGTGTGTGTAAGTTTTTGTGTTAATGTTAGTTTTTGTGTGCTTTTTAGTTTTCGTTTGCATTTGTTAGTTTGTGTGTGTGTGTGTGTGTAAGTTTTTGTTTGGGTAAGTTTTGGCGTGTGTGTTTAAGTTTTCGTGTGTGTGTGTGTAAGTTTTAATGTGTGGGTGTGTAAGTTTGTGTGTGTGTGTGTGAGTGTGTGTCTGTGTCTTTGTGTCTGTTTTTGTGTGTTTGTGTGTGTGAGTGTGTTTGTGTTTGTGTGTGTGAGTGTGTGTGTGTGTGTGTGCATGTGTGTGTGTTATCCCGGCGGCGCTTCTCTGGTCCGGGGGACCTTTGGGGGCCGGGGGAGGGCCTTTGGGGCACAGGGAGGGCCTTTGGGCACAGGGAGGGCCTTTGGGGGGGGGGGGGGCCCGGGGATGGCCAGTGGGGGGCGGGGTGGGCCGTGGGGGCACAGGGCGGGCCTTTGGGTGCCGGGGGGACATTTGGGGACCGGTGGAGGGCCTTGGGGACCCCGTTGGTCCTTTGGGAGCCCGGGGGACCTTTGAGGACCAGGGGTGGGCCTTTGGGGCAGTTGGGGGCCGGTGGTGGGCCTTGGTGACCCCGTTGGTCCTTTGGGAGCTCGTTGGGCCTTTGGGGGGCCGGGGGTTGGCCATGGGGGGCCTGGGGGGGCCGTTGGGGCGCCGGGAGGGCCTTTGGGTGCCTGGGGGACATTTGGGGACCGGTGGAGGGCCTTTGGGACCCCGTTGGTCCTTTGGGAGCCCGGGGGACCTTTGAAGACCAGGGGAGGGCCTTTGGAGGTCCGGAGGGGCAGTTGGGGGCCGGTGGAGGGCCTTTGGGACCCCGTTGGTCCTTTGGGAGCTCGATGGGCCTTTGGGAGCTCGATGGGCCGTTGATTTCCAGATCAAGAAAATATACTTTTGAGGAGGACACTCCCCCAAATCCCTCAGGGCAAGGGTTTTGAGTTATGCCCTGGGGGTATATAAGGTTTTTAAAGAAGGCGTTGTCGTAGAAACTTCAATAAAAGCTCATTCGACTGGAAATTCAAAGGATTAGTGCCCTTTTTAATAGTCGAAAGTGATTAGAGGGAAACTAGCCCCCCCCCTCACACCCATCATTCCCCCAAACACATTCAATAAAAACTTTGAGATAGCCTTTTTTCAGGAGTAGAGGAGGGGGTACCAGCTCGGACAGAACCACGTGGTTCTGTCGGCATTTTTAATGCAGTCAGTACACCAAATAAGGGCATAGCCTCCCTAGGGAGAATGATTACGTAATGGGGTCAATGACCTAAATTTCCAAGGGTGTCAACAACAACAACATCGACCTTGACATTCGCAGAGAGCGTGCACTTACAACAACAACAACATCGACCTTGGAACACCTGTGCTGTCGACCTCAATTCACCTATCGTGAATCAATAATTCCCCTTAGAAACAACAAATTAATTTCCCCTTTCTTGAGAGATCAATCAATCAATGACATCATCTGTCAGACTTTAAAAATTTTCGCCTAGAAACATTTCTCCAGGAATAGATCCAAATCATTAATGTCTTTGCCTCGGGAACAACTCTTTTGGTCGAACTCCAAAGGATATTAATAACCAAAGGCCATGGAAACAATTAGGCAAGAAACATCTTAGCGATGAATTGTTTTAGCGCGCGAAAAGGTTTCTTATTAATTTGAAATGCGTTAGCGCAGAGATACCAATAACAAAGGAACACGCTGAATTTAAGTTTAGGGATTATTTGGGCGAAACCGTTTTAGACAGGTTATGGAACTATTTCGGCGAAACAGATAGAGTCATTTTAAAAGAAGATTTTTGAAGAGATTTTGGAAGAGGTTTTGAGTGTGGTCGTTATAATACACAACTTTCATTTGAACAGTGTTGTGAGGTCCTCTAACCCAACCCCAAAGGGTTCCAATCCTCCTACCCCAACCCCGAAGGAAGCCCCCGGTCCTCAAAAGCCCCCAAGCTCCCAAAGGCCCTCCACCGGTCCCCAAATGTCCCCCAGGCCCCCAACTGTCCCCCGGACCCTCAAAGGCCCCCAAGCTCCCAAAGGGCCACCGGCGCCCCCAAAGGCCCACCCAGACCCCCAAAGGCCATCCCCGGGCCCCCAAAGGCCCATCGAGCTCCCAAAGGCCCATCGAGCTCCCAAAGGACCAACGGGGTCCCAAAGGCCCTCCACCGGTCCCCAACTGCCCCCCCAGACCCCCAAAGGCCCTCCCCTGGTCCTCAAAGGTCCCCCGGGCTCCCAAAGGACCAACGGGGTCCCAAAGGCCCTCCACCGGTCCCCAAATGTCCCCCAGGCACCCAAAGGCCCTCCCTGTGTCCCAAAGGCCCACCCAGACCCCCAAAGGCCATCCCCGGGCCCCCCAAAGGCCCATCGAGCTCCCAAAGGACCAACGGGGTCCCAAAGGCCCTCCACCCGCCCCCAACAGCCCCAAATGCCCACCCATGGTCCACAAAGGTCCCCCGGGCTCCCAAAGGACCACACGGGGTCCCAAAGGCCCTCCACCGGTCCCCAAATGTCCCCCAGGCACCCAAAGGCCCTCCCTGTGCCCCAAAGGCCCACCCAGACCCCCAATGGCCATCCCCGGGCCCCCCCCCCCCAAAGGCCCATCGAGCTCCCAAAGGACCAACGGGGTCCCAAAGGCCCTCCACCGGTCCCCAAATGTCCCCCAGGCCCCCAAAGGCCCTCCCTGTGCCCAAAGGCCCTTCCTGTGCCCCAAAGGCCCTCCCCCGGCCCCCAAAGGTCCCCCGGACCAGAGAAGCGCCGCCGGGATAACACACACACATGCACACACACACACACACACACACACACACACACACACACACACACACACACACACACACACACACACACACACACACACACACACAAACACACACACACACACACACACACACACACACACACACACACACACACAAACACACACAAACCACCACACACACAAAAACACAAAAAAACAAGCAAAAAAAAAAACAAAAACACAAAAACACAAAAAAAAACACACCAAAAAAAGACAAAAATCCACCACCCACTACCAAAACCACAAACCCCCACTACAACTCAACTAAAAACACAGAACCAAAAACAACCAACAAAAAAAAAAAAAAACAAAAACACACACACACACACACACACACACACACACACACACACACACACACACACACACACAAACTTGTGTGTAAGTTTTTGTGTGTGTAAGTTTTGGCGTGTGTGTGTGAGTTTTCGTGTGTGTGCGTGTAAGTTTTGTGTGTGTGTGTGTGTGTGTGTTTCTATGTTTTTGTGTGTGTGTGTGTGAGTTTTTTGTTGTTTTCATGTGTTTGTTTTTTTTTTGTGTGTGTGTGTGTGTGTGTGTGTGTGTGTAAGTTTTGGCGTGTGTGTGTAAGTTTTGGCGTGTGTGGGTGTTTGTGTGTGTGTGTGTGTGTGTAAGTTTTTGTGTGCATGTAAGTTTTTGTGTGCATGTAAGTTTTCGTGTGCATGTGTAAGTTTGTGTGTGAGTGTGTGTGTGTGTGTGTATGTTTTGGTGTGTGTGTGTGTGTGTGTGTTTTGTGTGTGTGTGTGTGTGTGTATGTGTGTGTGTGTTTGTGTGTGTGTGTAAGTTTTTGTGTGCATGTAAGTTTTTGTGTGCATGTAAGTTTTCGTGTGCATGTGTTAGTTTTTGTGTGTGTGTGTGTGTGTAAGTTTTTGTGTGTGTAAGTTTTGGCGTGTGTGTGTAAGTTTTCGTGTGTGTGTGTGTTAGTGTTCATGTGTGTGTGTGTTAGTTTTCGTGTGTGTGTGTGTTAGTTTTCGTGTGTGTGTGTGTAAGTTTTAGTGTGTGTGTGTAAATTTCTGTGTGTGAGTGTAATATTTTGTGCGTGTGTGTAAGTTTTTGTGTGCATGTAAGTTTTTATGTGCATGTAAATTTTCGTGTGCATGTGTAAGTTTTTTGTATGTTTGTGTGTGTGTGTGTGTGTTTGTGTGCGTAAGTTTTTCTTGTGTGTGTGTTAGTTTTTGTGTGTGTGTGTAAGTTTTTGTGAGTGTGTGTTAGTTTTAGTGTTTGTGTAATTTTTTGTGTACATGTAAGTTTTTGTGTGCATGTTAGTTTGTGCGTGTGTGTGTTAGTTTTTGAGTGTGGGTGTAAGTTTTTGTGTGTGTGTGTGTGTGTAAGTTTTTGTGTGTCTAAGATTTTGTGTGTGTAAGTTTTGACGTGTGTGTGTGTAAGTTTTCGTGTGTGGAAAAATTTAGAAGTGTCCAACTCAGAAAAGCCCGAAAACGTAATTTACATATCCCAAATCATAAGTTTCAGAAAACACACTCCTATGAGCGGCTAAGAAATCTAGCTCAGAAAAGTCTGAAATAGCAAACTAGTCATCCCAAACTATTGGTTTCAGACAACAAACACCTATGATGGACTAAGAATCCTAGCTCTGAAAAGTTCAAATAGCA